>NC_060212.1:21450892-21755714 GCF_021130785.1 Homalodisca vitripennis
AAAGAGTTTTGATATTTCTGATTACGTATCCATTCATGTTTGCAAATTTATCCCTCTTCGTGAAGCGTGAGTCCAGCTCCAGGCATACCAACCGAACATAGACGAAGCACAGCTGTTTTTGTACTGTTTAGACCTTACATACCACCCGCTTATAAAAATCATCAAAAGGGTACACAACGATACAACTGTCGATTTTTACTGATATTTCAAGTTGTACAATGAATTTGAATAGTTTGATTTTTTGAATTTATAGGTGATTTCCTATTTATGTCGTAATATTAACCAATTAATAACATCAAGTATAACCTTAGTTATATGAAAACAGTTAAAAACTTATAAAACGCCCATTTTCAATTTTTATGTAGTTATTTATACAATTTTATGTCCCATATGTTGGATAATCTGAACGACAGAAATTTGTTTAAGTTTTCTTTGCCATTAGTGTTTAATTTAATTGCATCCATTTTTCTGTTTTTGGTTTCCCTGTATTTTGTTGCTTAAAATATTTTTTTTAATTCAGCAATTTAAATATTGCACGTCTCTTATTTCAGTACAATTACTCATGCATAAGAGCACACGTTGTTAAAGAATTAACTATCAAACATTTAATGTATACAATTTAACCCAAAGTGTTATGCACGAGGACAAGAATTAATATTTGTTTTTACTATTTTAAGAAGAGTTGCAATTTTAGTTTTTCATACCATTATAATTTGTATCTCATATATTTTCAAACCTTATCATAAAGCACATTACTACTAATTATAACTCAATATGACAACTTAACATGCTTTGCGGACTGAGATGTTAGCAGCGATTTACCGCAATACTTGCATATATACAAGGACAGTTTCAAGCAGACTTTCTGAAGTTTGAGTAGGACTTTGTGTATCGTATGGCAATGGAAAGTTTACCAGTCAGTAATTCAATTTGTAACATGGAAGAATAAATTGAAAGAAATTGAAGAATAAATTAAAGAAAACAGGTTATGAACCACATAGTTCAAAATGTCACTTACTTTCATATCACTAAGAGGCATTACCACTCATACATGACAAAAAATAACTTTTTCATAAAATGTTTCTGTTTACTATATTTTTAATATACTGAGAACTATAACATACTAACATATTACTCCACGTACTTTGTCACTTTATACAATTCTTAACACTTTTATTTCCCATTTTTCTGTTCAATGGTTTGCAGTACAACCACTAAAGATATCAAATAAAACTAGATTCACTTGTATTCTAGCATTGTAATAGCAAATATCTAAAGTTTTATATACTATAATTTAAAGTTTCTCGCAGTAAGTACAAACTGTCAAATTAATGAGCTCCATTGTTATTATTAATAAAATGTTTCTTACAATTAGTGAGCTATAAACCAGACTACTATTTTTATTTCCATCTCAAGCAGACACTAAACTAAATTAATGGTAGATAAATCGCTTCTTTATTTATTACAATAAACAGACTGGAGGAACTCGTTGCCTTTTTGCTTATAATGAGGAGTGGAAGTTCACTAAAGGAGGTAATGAATGGTTGTAGATTATGCAATTGTATTTATTTTACTTTTTTATTTCGTATTAGATTTTTAAAAAAACGGATTGTTGTTTTTACATGAGTTAATCAAGCCTTAATCGTAGTAACATCTATTTTCAAATTATTAGGCATTAAATAAATTATTAAATTAAATATTTACGTTATCGAGAAATACATTTAATTTAGTTAAAGAATAAAAAGTGTCTGTACAACGGTTCTGTAGAATTTGACCTACTATAGAGAAACTCATAAGTTCCTATAGTTCCGAGCTTTTCAGATAACATCGATTTTTTTTACTTTGTACTTGCTCCTAACGTCGTTAGTAATGTGTGGCTTACTTCTGTATCAACATAAAGAGCATAAAGAGATATATTAGATAATCATACGGTAATAAAAGATTTGGTTTTTATTGAAAGATTTTCCGTTTTCACCATATTCATTCAGGAATACGAGTACACATTTTTGTAACTATAGGATCTCAGAGAAAAACATGCTTAATATATTATTGTATAAATTCCACCAGAAATTGAATTCTAAATTTGATTTGAGCTATGTTAGTTGGTGTTGATTTCATTTTTGCAACTTAAAGTTCAAAGCAAAAATTAAGAGTTGCAAAATATGATATAGACCCGTGTTGTCATTCTTTGAGAACAGAGCTTGCAGAATTATGACACTTCAAAATAAAAACTAATGTAGACACATTTTCTGTTGTTGTGATCAGTTTATAAAGATTACCGAGTGAACATCCAGATTTATACTCCACTCAATCTCAAATACAAATAGCTAGCGTATCGAAATATCTATTGATGATATTGATTATTGATTGAGGATAGGATAGTTGCGTTTTTACGTTTCAATCTGTTTTCTTGTTACAACACTAAGTAGGAAACACCACACCACAAGTCGCATAACAGACTTTTTGTATGTTGGGGGATGTAAAAGTTTTTAATTGCCTTATAATAAGAAGTGTTATATACTTGAAATGTTGCATGCACAGCGACGCCTAGTGAGGCGTACTTTTACGATAGAATGAGCGATAAATAATTTACTTAAACTATTTTTAAACATTCGTGATGTGTCTGATGAGGATAGCCTTACTATCGAAAGGCCACATAAAATAAAAAGTTGTAAGCATTAGTTGATGTGTTTTAAAGGTAGTGATGAAGTTACTTAAAATCCATTAAATGATTAATAAAATATTTGCATTATCTATCTAATTATTCCTATTAGAGCATCAAATAATTTTTTTAATCAATTTTGAGTTTAACTTTAGTTGAGGACAGTTCTCTCTACGGCTAGTGCAAGCCTGATATTTCGATATAAAGGTTATATTTATTATTTTTCCATACTTTTACCAGTATACTTAGTCGTAGCAGCACCGACATAAAAGTGAAGACTAATACTTCTTTGTTTTGTTAAGTGGTTTACTTATTTCAAAAAGGAAAAGTAAAGTAAATTCCTTATAATATATGGAATTTACTGGGTAAGATAAGTTAACAAAGGGAACTTAGTATCTAGTTCAACGTTAAAGCACTCAATTCTAAATTTTAATCCTTACATAAACCCACCAAATGGTGTCACAAAATTTAAAGGAAGCTTTTTTATTATAAGAGATACAACTCAGATTCCAACACATAGACTATGCTCATAAATGCTTGCAAAGGTGAAATGGAAATAATAAACAAAGAAAATACAAAGAAAACTAATTGAAGTGTAATTGCATCAATGGACACACAGTTCGTCTGTTTGTGTGTGCATTGACTGTATGTGAGTCTGTGGCCATGTCATTAAGACATGTTTAATTTGTAAACAGGCGATGTTATTTCTCAGCAAGTTACGGCTTGTATGCACAGGCTCTGGTTGATCGAAGGTGGAACGTTTTCGCATTGTTGTGGTTGACTGTCTTCTTCATAATATGATTCTGTTCGAACGAACCCTCATTTTAATTTTGAGAATAACGAAAAAATTTTCACTCTGTTACGAAACATTTACTCTAAAACTACTCAATATATGAACACCACCTTTTTCATAGGTGTTTTTGTCTGTTGGATATTTTATGCATACGACTTTCAGATTCATTCTGTGGTCTGATTGATGCCTTAATCATAAATGAGTGTTTGGCGTACTTTCAATATACTTAAAGAATCAAAATTCTTATACTATAAGCCAAATTTATTTCCCAAAATTTTATAGTTATTGTCTATTATTTATAATAGGTGATATAGGTTATATTTCATAGGTGAACCCTCATTTTAATTGTGAGAAATAACGAAAAAATTTTCACTCTGTTACGACACATTTACTCTAAAACTACTCAATATATTAACACCTTTCTGATAGGTGTTTTTATCGATTGAACATTGTATGCATAGGACTTTTCGATTCTGTCTGTAATCCTGATGCCATAATCATGAATGGTATTACGAGTATGTAATGATCAATATATTAAAAGAATTAAAAATTCTTACTCTATAAGCCAAATTAGTTTCCAAAATGTTATAGCTATTTTTGCTATGTACAGATTTTTTAATTAAACTGTTTTATTTTCCTTTTAATAGTTTCAATTACTGTACTTATTAAATTGTATTCTACATAAACATGTAGAACATGTACAGAAACATGTATTGGAAAACTGCAATAACTTTATCAAATTACGCATAGTATTTGTAACTGATTTTAATCTTTTTGAAAGTGGTAAGGACTTTTAGAAATTAAAAAACAAAAAACAAAACAGAATTTTCATTTAATACAAAGTCAAGTGAATTTCTTGCTTTCTCGGCACAAGCGAACCCCATTCCTAATGACCAAAATTTTAGTAGTCTAAAGCTATAGTTATTATACTTTTTATTCAGTAGTAGGCAACCAAATGTATCTCAAATGTATACCAATCTTTAACAAAATAATCTGAACTTATCCAAGTATGAAATTAAAGCGCATTAACCGAAGGCATACGATAAGAAAATCATTCATTATAAAAAACGGCTAAGATATTTTAAGGTATAGGATAGAAAGTTAAATTTAGATATGTGAAAGTTTGCAGTATTTGACCATTGTATGCATGAACTTGGAACTCTGATTATTTAAACTATTACATTTCCATCAGTGGTCATAAAATTTTTTTAATTTAGACATATCACGTTTCTATAAGAGAGTTTTTATTTCATGTTTCAAAATAAAGATTCTTTCTAAAACTTTCACCAAGAACTCGAATAAAATACTATAAACATTGAAACCAGATCTACTATTTTTTCGCACGTTTTAATATTTTCATTCAAATACAAAACAGATGGTTAAATTGCAGCTATCAAGAGGAATGGACGAATGCAATAAAGTCTTAATGCCACATATTGTGACTGGCCCTGAAAGATATGAAACACTAAGCTGTAACCTGTGATATGGAATGTTCCTCGGTGATCTCCACATCTGGACGAACAATTGGAACAAGTCGCCTGTCGAATCAGGTTGGTTTTAATCAGGTTACCTCTGGATACGTTATTTCCGATTTGGTCTTTAAAACTGTTTCAGTGAGGAAATTGGTATCGTTGAAGTAAATAATAAAATACATACTGCTTCTTATAACAGAAGCCAGTTTTAAAGTTACAGTTCAGTAATTTCCACGAGCAAATATTAATCTATTTAGTTTGGATTAGGAACCTTGAGAACAAAATATCTAGATTTAAAAAATGTAAATACAGTACTTGAAAATTCTTAGAATTTGTAAAGAGCGTCATATAAACACTTGTTACTAGTCCACACCGTGAATGAGTAGTATCATTCATAGCTCAGTAGAATCAACTAAAATAATATTAACTCGTACCAAGAACTGTAACAGTTGAAGAGGGAATAAAACCCAACAAAGTGATCAGTTACAATTCAAACTACTTACATGTCCACTTTAGTATCTATAAGCTAGACAGATGGATTAATCAAATATATGAGTAATAACAGCGTTTACATTACGTCAAACTGTTTATAGTATTACATAGTTATGGGTGTTTTTTTAAAAATTTAAATCTTAGATAGTTTTAAATAAAGAGAAAAAGCTCGAAAATATATTAAAATTTGTTTTATTAATAATTAAAAATTATATTTAATATTAATAATGACGTTCCTTGGTCACTTTTAAATAATGAACTCTAAATCATGGTCCTAATTATTGGATGGTTAGAGAAATTATGTCTTCTATGAAATAAATCAATCGTAGGACAAAACTGCTAGTTTTGGTCAAGCTCAAAAATGAAGGTTATTGAAAGGGTTAAAAATATCAATAGATAATTAATTTTGTTTTAATTATTTTATTGTTTCTTTTATCCCTCAACAGTAAAAGGTCTTGTTTATTAATTATTATCAAGAGCTTTTGAAATGGCACAACCCATACATCTACCTAAACCTGTACTAAGCTGTATGACTTAAATTAGATTCCGATTTAAAGTGTTATCGATTTTAATTGTTTAGGAAATAGTTGGGTAATAATAGATAAGTCCAAACAAAGATATCTTATTATCTACCTCGTTGTCAATAAGATACAGGTTTGGCAAAAGTCTAAGTATTCAAATTCTAGTTTAATACTCTATTTTCATAAAATTATAGAACGGTTTAGTTGTTTATCAAGTAATAAAAGATAAGTATTGATTATAAAAAGTAAGTAATATCAATGATTTATCGACATGAACATATTTTACATTTAATATCCGTTAATGTTAATCCGTTAATATCGAGTTAATATCCGTTAACATTTTCAAAATCAATTAATATTGTTTTAAAATTATATTCTTAACAAAAAAAAACCTATTTCTTCGCGTTATTTAATTCAAAATTTGTAATTTATAGTATTTTTTATATTAAAAACTTGTAAGGAAACGTAAAACTGTAAGTTTACGCCCTTAAGAGCTCCTTTCTTCAGTTAAAAAGAAGAACTACTTCATTGTTGGATTTCTAGGTCAGATATATTTCCCTCACATTAAAGCAGCAGCACAAGTTCCTTCAGTGGGAAATAAATTCAATTTGTTCAGTAAGATAAATGCTCAAGTAATTTGATTACTCACCCAAGAGCAAAGTTGGGTCGTTTGATAATTTTGGTAATATTCTAAAGAATTTTATTTTAAAGATTTTAATGGATCAATTGTTTTATTCACAGTAAGATTATTCACATTTTCTGAGGTTAGTTTTAAAATAAAATAGTCACAGTTCCTAATTGAATATTAGGTGAAATTGCACAGATATATAAATATTAATAATTAGGGAAAGAAATATATTTACTTTATTGCCTATTGTAGTATCCAAAGCACACTAACTTTACAGGTGTTACGGTACGTACATGTTCCTTAGTTTTAAATAACCATATCAAGTCATTTTCTTCTTTCTGGCAGAATAGTAAATTCGGGTCTGTAAAAGTTCAGTCAACAGTTGCAAAGATTGGAGGATCCCGATCCAAACTTTACTACATATTGTATTTTAATTCAATTGCTCTGAAGTCTTCAATCTTTACAGATTGACTACTAGAGAATCGGAGATCGACCAAAAGGATACAGCAACAGAATATGTATTTACTCTATGATATATATTTGCTTGTTAATGTCTGGTAATAAGCGATGACTACGACTGCGACAATGTAAATCGAATAGATCCTGTTAAATCACATTATTAATATCAAAATATCAGACGTCAAAATAAATGCATAAATTACTTAGTAATTCATAACTTACATTCCATATAGTTTTTATTGTTGAGTTACTTATGCCAGCATAACTTATCTGTATTTTACATATTGATGTTAAGTTATTAAAAACTGTGTATACAATACTAAGAGACTCACTTTTATGAGATCATTTAAGTTATTTCACAGGATAACAGGACATTTGCTATCGTTAAATATTACAAAATGTATAACACAAAGTTTTCTTTGTCTTCTTTTCTTCTTTCTGTTTTTTTTTTTATATTTTTGTATGTAACGACTCCCCAACCTGACAAAGAGGATAGATTCCAGTCCTCGAAACTTTGTTTTACACCTTTTGCAAGATATAACTGGGGCAAATGTCTAAAATTTAGTTATCCCCTTAATTTATTTTTTTTGTAATAATTGCAAAATAAAACAATTGAATAGTAGGAGACAAAGTGTTCTAAAACCAAAGTTGTCAGAATTAGAACTGATTTTACTAGTATCAATATGGTAATTAATACATTTTTAATTAGCGCCAAATGTAAGGGACGAAAGGTAGGGCCTCCAGTTTCAGATGAACTAGGGAGTGTGCTACAAAGCGAGAGTGCGTTGAAATCAAATCTTTGCAACGTTTTTTTAATATTGACTATCCATATTAGTTTTTACTCTTTAAACCCTACTAAAATACCCAGCTGTCGTTTTTCTGTTCTACATAGAGCTCAGCGTTCACGGAAAGTTATTTTTTTATAGCTAAACGTCTTCTTATGATAATTATACAAAAGCTATCAACTAATGATTACATTTATACATAACTAAAGAGCAAATATGTAGTTCATAGTGCAATTATATCCTTAAATAGATAGATGTACTACCTAACGTAATGAAGTACCTAAAATGTATGCGACGTTCTATGCTAATCTAGTGGCGCTTTAGATTACAACATTACTTAGTTTTATGCTTATTTCATGGCAAATATGAATAAGTTCAGGTTCAAACCACGTATTATATTTCTTTATGCTTAGGTCTGAGATTCAATGAGCTTCGGTTTAACATCTGTTAACTGAAAATCTGAAAATGAAGAGTAATGATCAGATGATAATTACGAAAATCCAAAACTTTAATGAGATCGGAGATTCGTTTATTATGCCTTTTCAAAAATTTACAATATCTTAAAAACAGACTAATATTGACAAATTATTCAGAAACGTTCCGAATCATGCCAAGTTTCCATACATCTAATTGAGTCGCTCTATTTAATATACATCCAAATACTAAAACTCAACATGCAAATTTTAATAAGATCTTCTAAAATCGATCATGCTAAATTTACTTGTTCAATGGTACCGACGTGAATATGCGATGATAGATATCGTTATGTTACAGAGAACACTCGAAGTAACACTTGAACACACCGAACTTGATATTGTCTCAGGCATGCCTTGATGTCTGATATCCACCATGTTATGTGCTGTAGGATTGCTTTGTCTAAGGCTTGATGCGCATTTATCATTAAAAAGTAGGTGTAAAACAGTTCTCTCCCTGTGTGTGACTGATATTTTACACCCATCAAATTTTAAAACAATTAGTGGCCACCATTTTGATACGTGAAATTAATTAAATTGATTAATGAACTCGTCTAGTACATCACTTACTATTAAAATACTTAGTTGCTTAGTTTAGTGTGATTAAATTTGAAATTTGGTGACTATTGCGTTCTAGATACATTATTACATGAGATTAATGTACTATATTACATTTACATCAACTTTATGGTAAATTCGGTGACTAGGAGTTGATTGGCCGAGGTGTGGAAATTGTATCGGAATTTTGACTAAAAATATTGAGAGTTTATAAATTTACTTTGACCTTGGTACCGTCGTCAGTATAGTAGTGAGGGTAAATTGAAAGGTAAAAAAAATAAAGATTTTTACCACTTTTACTGTATAATTTATGTATGTTTAGTAATGATATAGTATTTTGTTTTATTCATTACATAATGCGTAATTTCATGTAATCTTATTGCGTGTTTTCAGTATATGATCGCGAAGTGTTTGGAGATTCAGAGCTAAAATAGTGGCCATTGTGAAACGTTACATCAATGTTGGATAAATAAGCAGAAGAACTTCTGCTGGAATGGAACTACAAGTAAAGTTATAGCTACACGATTTATGGCGGGATTCCATTTGCCAGAGTAATGTCCCGTGGTCAGTTGTATTCTTTCTAAATAACATCACTTATCTAAATTGCCAATTCTCTCGTATTTATGAACACTTTAACTTCATATGTTTCCTCTGAAGTACAGTAATATACTTTGAAATTGGCAAGGGTTGGAATGGTTCATAATAACCGTTAAACGAATCGTTTCCTTCCAGTTAGCTTACACAAATGAACGTTAGTTTTCTGGAATTAGTTTTATCTGTAAAAGTGGGGCTTATAACAAATATATGGGCAACAATAATTTATATATGTTTCACAAAACTATAGTAATACAGAGACGAATAAAGTCTCAATATAAAGGACCTGTCAATATATTTTCTCAATCGTCGGTACTACCACTGTCAATTTAGAAACTGTAGATAAAGGTATTCAATATCAATAATTAATATTCAAAGTATTGAATAACTTGATAGCGTTATAGTCATTTACATATCTTATAATGCTAAAAAGGCTTGTTTTCCTCCCTGTGAATGTCTTTATAAATTTAGAATTAAACGCTAGGACGGAATTTTATCAAATCTACTCATATAATTGAGTTTAACAATATGTTAGGCTACTAAATCTCTTGCGTAACTTGACATATTATGAGCAAATTGGAAGAAATACAATAATAATTGTACATAGTGATCCATTGTATAATGGAAATGATATATGTCAGTCAATTACAGATTTTGGATAGGGTAGACTCCTCTTTCCAAGCTGCTGCACAATAAATATAGTAAATAGAGGAACAAATAGTTTTTTTTTTAATTAGTGTAGTTTCAAAGTCTATAATAGTCATTATTAAATACAACTTAAAATCTAAATTAAATCGATTAATTAGTATTGACACTTGAAGTTCAAGCCCTACGTTTTGAGTTATCGTTATAAATATTTTATTTTATGTTAATTGTGTGTTTTAAACTAAACTTTTTATTGTTCTCTCATTAATTAATGAAAATGCATCGCTAAATGTATTGCTGCATGCTAATCTTGAAAACAAGTGGAACAATTCGGCTAATAGTTTTTTTAATACATCCGTTGAAGTCCAAAGAAGGTTTATATAAAAAGCAAAATTACATAAGTATTTATTAAACACTAGCTGTTTCCCGTGGCTTTGTACGCTTTTCATACGCTTTGCCCGTGTATAAGTGCTTCTGGTTCAAGTGGATTTTATTCCCAACGCTTATATAAAACTCACTCTGTATAGAGTTTGACTTGTTGGCACAATCAAGCCTTTTTGTAATTGTAAATTTACATATACTTTATTATAAAGTGGTCTAACACTCGAGCTTTAAGTTCAAACTAATATTTATTTTTTAGACAAATACACCTCATAACTTAGTGCCTTCCAATAATAATGTTTGACTATTTAGTATACGTAATTGTCTTGTAATTGCCGTTTATAACATGCAGGTGCTTTGAAAACTTTGCAGTGCCGCCTTGTTGGGAGTTATATTAATGAGCATATCATATAAAACTTCTCCGTAAAAAAATACAGATATAATTACAAATGTTCAAAATGGTCGGTCTTATAAGATTCTATAAAGGAAATACAGATAAACTAATTGATATTTTTATTTTAAATGGTCTCGACGTGTTCAATTTCAGAACTGGAGCAGCAAAGTATCTAAAATTAGGGCATACAGTTCTTATTTATGTCAAGTAATATCTGAAAACTAATGGAAACAATAACGCCACAGTATACATACCGATACTTACACAATGAATGTTATTGTAACGATAATGTGCTGACTTACATTATATACAACAGACCATAATTATTGCAATAGTTCAATATTTTACTGGAACTAACCTAGTTTTTTAGCGAAGGTACTTTCAACACACATTTTTACAGCACCACATTCAATTTTGTAAAGTTTAATTGAAAAGGATTGAAACTATTAAGTTTATCATTACCGTATTTTATCAAAATTTAAAATTTAATTAATGAAGAAGAGATCAGATTACAGATCTAGAAAAGGAGTGCTACTGTTTTCTTTGTATCACTGAACGATGACAAATGTCTAGAAAATCCTGTTTCTTTTAGTAGAATTGCGTCAATTTGTATAAATATTTTTATTATAATAACTATAAATACGCTTTCACAGCAATTACAGTAGAGTAATAGTCTGTATATTCTCTGTAAAACATAGTCTGAATTCCTCATGGTACTTCGTTGAGAAAAATAAAATCGGAAAATCTGTTTTGCACAGCAATCCATATCCGCCGGTGGCCACAATATGAGGTCTCAGCAGGACATTAGTTATTTCAACCGACCCAGTTCGTATTGCAGGTTTTAATTTAGTGCCACATATACGTCAGAGTGTGAAACGATATGAGAATAGTTTATGCCTTTCTATATTCGTGTTCACCCTTTCCACGTGATGTGTGTGTTTGTACGTGCGTGTGTTTGTTAGCTGAGCTTAATTACGCTTTACAAGAAATGCATAGTAATGTTTTGTTTCAATAGATGATGAAGCTACTGAAATAGCAACAAGTTGCATCTGGATGCAATTTCATAAATTTGTATTACTATATATCATTCGTATTTAGGTAAAAACTCCTTCACGTATGCACCTCAATCATGTCCCCCGGACTGACACGAACACCTGATTAGCAGAATTGTTCAGAATAAGGGTCTAAAAAAGCTCTTGAGTACCAAACATGGACCTTTAGAAAAATGAAAACTTATCCAAATCCATCTCAATGTGGGAATCGCGACAATATTAATTTCGTGACAGTCATTCTCTACAAACTTTACTAATAATTGATAGAATCGTAATTAATAAAATCATAATTACTTCGAAACGTGAAGGAAAAAGGATCTTTTCGGACATTTGCCATCGTTCAGCGATACAAAAAAATCAATAATACTACATTTCGACATCTACAATCTGATCTCCTCTTCAGGTTAATAACTAACCTAATTACAACCTATGTTAAAATAAAGAAAACATACCAGAGCATTATGACACGCATAAGGCAGGAAATCGCAACCACCATTCCCTACTTCACTAACTCTAACGGTTCAAGGTCTTTGATTTGTTTACTGGTTCCGGGTGCGTACCGAGAATCAATTCTTTGTTTGAAGTTTGTGTTTGACGATAGAAGGATTGTGAAGGGAACAGGAATTTCTCTGGACATTTGCTATCTTTCAGTAATACGAAGAATTAAGACTTATCTAGAGAATAAGGGTCTAAAACAGCTCTTGAGTACCAAGCATGGGTCTTGAGAAAAATTAAAACTTATCTAAAACCATCTGAATGTCAGAAACGCGACAGCATTGTTTTCGTGACAGTTTTCCCATAACCTTTACCAAAACTTTATAGAATCATAAACAAAAATATCATAATTGCTTCGAATTGTTTTCCATTCCAATACATGTGGTCACATTTTTTAAGTGGACGGATTTCTTATAAAGAAGATAGACTTGGGCCTCTTAGACCTATAATTCTCGTGACATATCACGTCTAAGCGAACCTATATAAAATATCCAGTCTACCTATATATGACGAATTAGCTATTACAATATCTGGGAAACTCTCATCAGTCCAGGAAATTTGAGATCCACGGAATTACGTCAGACTCTTAATTGGTATAGTTGTGTATCCACGGGTTCTATTCTAAATGACACGGAGAAGGCGACCCAGAATGCTTTTTTCGGACCGAATCAATAAGGTCAGGAAAGCATTAGACAAGAATCATAGTTATTAAATACGAGTAATTGGGCAATCCATGTAATAGTTCTTCCCTTGAAACAACTCTTTATCTGTTCAGGGAAGATTAGCTTTTAATGAATAAAAACATTTAGATCATCTACGATGTACTTTATATATAATCTTACTCCCCCAATCATACCAGAGAAGAACGAAGGATTTATCATGGAAGTAAATAGACAATCACCAATTAATTTCTGAGGCGTTTATTTAAAAAATGTATAAAATCATTATTTTATACTTCTAATTTAGCACTGTTGTTAATAATAGACAAGAATCATAGTTATTAAATAATTGGGCAATCCTTGTAACCTCTCCCGCCTTTGAAACAAGTCTTTTTCTGTTCAAGGAAGATTAGCTTTCAATGTATAAAAACATTTGGATCATCTACGATGTACTTACATGTACTTTATATTGATCTTACGCTCCCCAATCACACACAAAAAGAAAGAAAGATTTATCATGGAGATAAATGTAAAATCAAAGTTCTGAGGCATGTATTTAAAAACATATGTGAACCATAATTTACGGTTTCATTGTATAGTCCTGATTCAGCACTACTGTGAATGTTCACCTTTAATACCCAATATTGCGCATTTACTACGTCAAATTGTCCGAAAAGAGAAAACTTCTTACAAGAGTATTTATAGGAGTGACAGAATCAAAGTCCAGTGTGCAGGAAAGTTGGGATTGGGCTACTTTGTCCCTACGACTACTGCTGACTGAGCTTGGACCTTGTTACTGCTGGGACACTGACAGGCATATAATGGCTGTACCCTTGTCTACTGTCTTTCTCCTTCTCAACAACTGTCCAGCGATCGTTTTCCTTCCAATTTATCCCCTTGTTTGCCTGTTTTCCGTTCACATATATTATTCAAGCTTATTCCACTTAACGTATCACACTACGTAACATGTGTTCTGCTTATAAAGTTACTGATGCGTGTTTGATTTCCTACCTCTTTTTTTCTCAATCCACGGTAAAATTGTCACACACAAGTCAAGGGAACCAACCAGTTTCTAGTACCTTGTGTACAAACACTCACAGCTTTTTCATTAAGGTAGGTTTTATAACAAACGTTTAAATAGTATTTGAAACGATGGGTAATATATGGTTTAAATTCGTTATTGGTCTAGTCTGTAATAACATTTTGACATACATTCGTATTTGCATTCTACATTACACTACTTACTGATCAAGCCCTGTATGTTTAATCTTTCTACAATTTAAATGTAATAGTCAGGTAAGTTTATATATATATATATATATATTTTTTTTGCAATTACGCATGCAGGTGGCCAGCCTGTAGTGTGGGACTCCCCTAAAAGCGGGTTTACCCACTAAAAACCTCCTCTACTCTTTAGGATTCTAACCTGGGATTGTTTATCACATTACTTCAGGCTAGGCCTAAATTTGGCTAAGGCCCGTGGGGCTCGCTCCTTATCCAGCCGCTCGGTCAAGGGATCTAGGCCACTTCGCGGTCCAGATCGGGTTTCTTTTCCAGGAGGATGCCCCGTACGAACTGTGACAAACAATCCAAGTTCCCCTCGTCCTCCATCATCTTTTCGCAGACCGTATCCACCGAAAATCCCCGAGTTTTCTTGTCGCCTCCAGGCGGGACCTTTCCCAACGCGGACAGCGGAAGACGGTGTGTTCCGCGTCGTCGGGAACGCCCGGGCAGTAGATGCAATCTGGTAAACCGGTCTTGCCCATCCGGCTCAGGTACGACTTGAAATAGCCGTGACCTGTCAGGAACTGCGTGAGGTAGTAGTCCACCTCGCCATGCCGCCTTTCGACCTATGGTTGAACCTGCTCGATGAGTCGCGCAGTCCATCGTCCTCGGGTTTCGTGCTCCTAGCTGTGTTGCCACTGCTGAAAGGTTCGGGCACGCTCTTCGGATCTTGCTGCGTCCTTGCCGATCTCGCCTTGTCTCTGATAAATCGCCTTCCTCTCCCCTGCCAAGAGCTTGACAGGGATGACTCCGGCAACCACCAGGACGGCAGGCTCGGATACTGTCCGATAGGCGGAACACCCGGAGCGCAGCTTGACGCTGAACCCGGGCGAGTCGCAACCTATAACATTCCTTGGTAAGAACGTCTGCCCACACATCTGCCCCATAAAGGAGCACGGACTGGACTGCGGACATCAATAACCGTCTTTTGCTGGACCGAGGACCCCCGACATTGGCCATCAGCTTACTAAGATAAGAGACCACCTTAGCAGCCTTGTCCGCCGAACAAAAGATCTGATCTCTCCAGCTTAACTTATTATCCACCATGACTCCGAGATACTTGGCGGCACGCGTTGACTGGACCACTTCCCTCCCCACTCGCAGCGGGACGACGGTGTCAATTCTCTTCTTTGTGAGAATCACGATCTCCGTCTTGCTCAGAGCAAGCGAAAGACCGTGATCGGACATCCAGGCGTTGACCACTCGCATGACCTGGTTCAACTTTAGCTGGGCCAGCTCAACGTTACGTGCGGCGATGAGAGCCGCAACGTCATCGGCGTACCCAACTAAGACGGTTTCCTCTGGCATCTCGGATCTCAGGAGCCTGTCATAAGCGGTATTCCAGAGATCCGGGCCGAGTATTGAACCCTGCGCGGCACCAGAGGTGACTTCCACCGCCCGCGCTCCGTCTCGAGAGTCGTATATCAGACGCCTAGAACGGAGGTAGTCCTCGATGAGCCGCAACAGATACGTTGGAATGCGGAAGGTGTCACGAAGTGCATCCATTATACCGACCCATCTCGCTGAGTTGAAGGCATTCTTGACATCAAGCGTAACAAGAAGCACTACTCGGCGGGAGAAATGGTTGTGGCTCTCGGATCTATCAAACTGCTTTCTGTACTTCCGTAATCGCGTCGATTGTTGATCGTCCCTTTCTGAAGCCGTACTGACGAGGGCAAAGGTCCCCGACAGCTACCACGGCAGAAATCAGGCGGGAACGGATCAACTTTTCGAAAAGTTTTCCAGCCGTGTCCAGCATGCAGAGAGGTCTGTAGTACGACGGCAGCTCAGGATCACCTTTTCCCTTGCTAATAAGCACCAGCCTGGTGGTTTTTTCCCAGGGAGATAGAAACACTCCTTCAACCAAGCAGGCATTGTACATTCTCAGCAACAACGCGGGATTGATGGTGATAATCTTCTTCAGAGCCTCGCTGGGAATCCCGTCCGGGCCGGGAGCCTTGTTGCTCTTCAGGGTGAGAACGGAGGTTTCCAGCTCCTCAATAGCAAAAAGCGGAACGCTCTCCACCCGTTCGAAGTTAACTAGTGGTCGCTGTGGATGTACAGGAAACAGGGCAGTGACGATCCTCTCCATGGTGGCGCTCTCCATGATGGAGGGTGGAGAGCGGGCGCCGAGTTTCTGGGTAATATAATATGTATTATAATATTTATTATTATATGTTACGTAAATATTATAATAATTGTCCCGAATTCTAAATTATTCTGAGAACTTGTCCCATTTTTTCTCTATCAAAGAATGAGCCGAATTGATCCAGCCAAGATTAGCACTTAGCAACACATTTAGCGATCCAATTTTATTTATACAACAAAGTTGTAACCTAAATTATGATTTTATTATAATCTAAACTCCTTAGCATGACATATACATCCTCCTTCATATTCCTTATTTCAGAAATTATTCATTCCAAATCAGTATAAAGTTAAGACATATATAATTTATATTGAAATATGTTACTAAAAACTCAGTTAAAGTTATCAAATTACACCAATTTCTATTTTTTTATATATATATAATGTCAGGTGCCAAAATTTAATTTCAACCACGTCCTGGAAACTATTTACACAATAGCATTTAGTCAAATATTTTAAATTCATTGATAATTTTACATTCTAAATTTATTCCTCCTCATCAACAATTTATAGTGCAGTAAAGTGACTAGCAAGACTACAAACTATAGTTTAATGTATGTGAAGAGATATTCTCATTGTCTCATCAGGTGCACAATTGTCTCCGATGCCTAAACCAGGAAATGAGTTCATTTTAAGCATTTTGAGCTTTTGAGATTCCTGGAATCAAATTCCAGACACTACACTAACAGTAATGTGAACTGGAGCTATATTTTAAACTGACATTATATTTGCTACCATATTTATTGATCTACCGTATATTTTTACAGCCCCCTGACAACTGAAAAGTTTGTTACCACCATGTATCTGTTGTGACGTGGACTGGTATCTGGGGGTGAATTAAAAAGCGGGACATTCGTTCGCAGCCCAATCTAATTCAGTGGGCCACCAAAATATGAAGGTCTCAGCAGGCCATTAGTTATTTTGCCGGCCCAGTTCATAACGCAGGTTTCAATTTACTGTACGGCATATGTCATTGTCCGGCAGCGATGTGAAAGAGGTTTATTGCTCTACCCTCTGGTACATTCATTTACTCGTAATCAGCGTTATGGTCATCGTTTTACCTTAATGCAACCTTTTAATTTTAAGCAAAATTATCAGTTATTAATGGTTATCATAGACCACTAATAATAAAATCTTCTGTTAGTAAGAGAAGCGTCTCAATAATACTAACTGACCAAACAAAAATTATAAAATTAAAGTGAATGTTGCAATCCTTACAGAGAATAATCATGAGATGATCTACCCACAATTAATAAAAATTTGTTGTCCCAACGAATATCATAAATAATAAAATAGTTTAAATATTTTATGGTTTGTAAACGAAGACAAAGAATAAATTATTTTAACTATTGACGGAAAAGGCTGGGAAATACACTTTCCACGAATCAAACAATATAAATGCTAGATATCTCGGTTACTTTTATTCCTTGAAACTACTCTTTTGCAAAATCAGGTGGTATTTTTATGACATCATTAGTTTTGGTGCTGCAAGCCGATTACATATTTAGGTTTTTCATTAAAGGCTAGTCTTATTCTTAATGTCTGCGAATTATAAAAAATACTTTTCTTCAATTCTTATTGTTGTTTTGGGGTAATGTCTTAAACGAGTGACGACGGTCACTCTAAATTTTGTTAAAGTCCCGAGGTCTTCATGAGATATTGAAAAAACGTGGTCAGTTTTACTTATGACAACTGAATAGGTCTTTTATCACCAATTTATTTGTTTAGTCCAATACTAATTTGTTATTTAATTTGTAGTATGCACAGAGTATGGGACTCACTTTGATTAAAACAGGGAATACCCACTAAATCCCTTATGGGCAACGGAGATCCAGGTAGAACCTTTTTCAGGAATTTCTGGCCGCGCGTCTTGCGGCCTACAGAGTCGTGCTACCTTTCCAGGAGCCTAAGAGTCAGTGAGACAACCCTCTTCTCCATTCAGCATTCCCCATGTCCTCACTTCGCAGCATTATCCCCATAACGGCTTCTGCAAAAATGTCACCGAAGCCAAAACGACAATTTAATCAATCAATCCTTTAAAGATACTGTTGGTTCAAATGGAAAATTCAACTACTTTCCTCGCATAGCTTATAGATTACCAACAAAACAAAACCTCATATAACCCTATGACTATACGTTAAACCTCACTCTAGAAGATAAAGAAATCAGGGGTTGGCCTCATATTACTGTCACAAGTGGCAATAGCATATAATACGTCATTTTGAGTTTCCATTACATGGAAATTGATCATATTGAAATTTCACGATAATTTCGTACGGGATATTATACATTCCCTCAGAAACGTACTCATTTGTTTGGAATGCCTACTGTATAAATGAAAATCCTAAACAAAATGCAAATTTTATTACTTTTTATGTGTTAGCAAGAATGAATTAATAATATAAGACAATGAACATTCAACTATTGTAAATTAAGGCTTGATAAATTCGTATGGGAGTAGCAGCAATTTGTTTCAATCCAGTAGAGAACAAAGAAGGTAAAATAAATACAATTGTATAATTAACAACCATTCATTACCACCGTTAATGACTTTCCACTCCTCATTAGTAGCGCAATAAGCAACAAGGCAACGACTTCCTCCAGTCTGTTTGCTGTGAGAAATAAAGAACACGAACATTAAACGATTTATCAACCATCACTTCAGTTTAATGTTAGTCTATTTTAGAATTAAATTAAAATCATGATCTTTTCATATATGACCTACAATAAGGAACATTTTATAATAACTGCTGTTATATTATGCGCTACTCGTTTCAATCTTGAACATAATGATTGTAGTTGCTATAAAAATCAAGTTATTATCGGGAAGGGAGACATTTAATTTTCGAAATATATAAATAATATACTGAAACCGCACATCGCCGCTCGCACACCCACAGCAACCAACAGGGAAGCGCGTGCCCATGGTGGCGAACGGGATGCCGGATCAAAACTAAACTAGGTAAAAAAAAAAGAACACCGTGGTCAGTATACTCAGGTTCATTTACTAAGACAATAACATGGGCCTATCCAGTCAATATAAAAAGGTATATAATTATACTATAAATAAAAAAAATAAATAAATAAAAGTGCCTGCAGTTGTATATACCTCGAACAATTCTTGTCAGGTGCACCTGCATACAAAAATTGGAAACGCCATAATTTGAAACAAGAAATGCCAATTCCACCCGGTATCCTTCGGCTAAGGGCGGGCTCCTAATGAAATCCA
Source organism: Homalodisca vitripennis (assembly GCF_021130785.1). Lineage (NCBI taxonomy): Eukaryota > Metazoa > Arthropoda > Insecta > Hemiptera > Cicadellidae > Homalodisca > Homalodisca vitripennis. The sequence goes on from NC_060212.1 coordinate 21,470,617, forward strand.
AGAAATAACTAAATAATATCTAAAACTAACTTAAAATTAAATAACAAAATATAAACTATATAAATGGCAACAATAACAATATCACAGGGTATCACAGATGTTGACTGGTAGGTATGTCCATCATGGTGGCCGTCCTTCAGCAGAGCGCAAAGGCGAAGGTTCTCTGCGACCACGCATGATGGAGAGATGACAGGAGAAAACAATTCATCCCTTGGACCTCATCAGTGAGGGGCCGTAAACTTAGCCGCACATGTCAGATGGAGAACAGCTCAGCAAAAACAAAATAAACACTTAGTTAAACAAAATTTTAAATTGGAGCTACTCCTAACTTGTACACCACGGCTCGGAGTCTCTACCACTCTACCGGAAAGGCCGAACGCCTTCAAAAGGTCAGTGGGCTCTGCAGCCAATAAACCACACACACATACACTATATAAAACACACATGAGCCGGGGAGATATAGGTATTGAACCGGCTCAGACTCCCCCCCCAAAAGGAGGAACTCCCCTCTGTTAATTTCTTCAAAATGAAGAACCAAACGAAATGCCTCTCCCCCCCAAAGGTTGAAGAAATATAAACCGGAAACCCTGAAGTCTGCAGAAGGGAAAACCAAGAAAATCCAGTTGGAGGCAAGAAATCACTCCAAGAGTTGCGTGGGTACAAAGAAGAAAACAGGAACCTTGATCAGGAAGAAAGAGCAGAGGTGATCAGGACTCTGGACCTAAAACCCTCCCGCACAGACTAAAGAGAAATCACGGATGACTCCGGCAAGGCTTCAGATGGGATATGTGCGCCTTCCTGAAAATCTTCTCGGACTGAGGATCTCCCAGTCGGGCAGTCACCGGAGTCAGAAACTTCAAGATGCGGTGGGGACCAGTCCACCTGTAGCAAAGTTTAGCAGCTCTTTTATCCACAGCCGAACTGACTGGGTGAGCCTTGCAGTAAACTAGATCCCCCACCTGGAAGGGATTGGCAATACGACCTCGGTTGTACTTCCTCCTTACTAACTCCCTAGCCCGAATGAGATTCCGCCTGGCTGCCTCCCAAGTGGCTTTCACATCGGGAGTACCAGGAGGTGGCAGAAGATCGCTAATTTTCCAAAGGTTCGCCAAAGGGTTGTTTGGCGGAAAGCCAAATAATAACTCGAAAGGTACCGCCTTGTGACTTTCATGCTGGGCCGTATTAAAGGCAAATTGGATCCAAGGTAGTTGTTGATCCCAGGTGGTCTGATTTTCCGCATGAAAGGCAATGAGAGCAGATCGAAGATTGCGATTAAACCGTTCGGCGTGAGAAGGCTGAGGATAGAAAGGGGAAGTAGTCACATGGCGGATTCCGTGCCCAAAGCACATTCTTTTAAAGATATTGGAGACAAACTGTGAACCATTATCGGAAACTAAGGTGGCGGGGATTCCAAAGTGTTGAAAAAAATGGTTACGAAGTGCTTGCACCGTGAGCTGCGCGGTAGCACTCCGCAATGGGAATAACCAAACAAACTTGGAGAAGGCATCCACACAAACAAGTAGGAACTTATTTCCGGACTTGCTACGCGGGAGAGGCCCAACATAGTCAATGAAAACCTTCTCCAAAGGTTTTTCCGCCACCTCAGATGACAAAAGACCCAACTTGGTATTTTGAGCGGGTTTGCTTAGCGAGCACAGTTCACAAGAACGTACTCGAGCTGCAATATCCCGGTCCATACCTTTCCAGATGAACTGATCCCTAATCTTCGCGATGGTCTTATGAATTCCTAGATGTCCGCCCACAGGAGAAGAATGAAAATACTGAAAGACCATCGGTACAAGAAAGCTTGGCAGCACTAACTTAGGTTTTCTCCGCTGCTTGTCACGGCAGCATAGAGCACCTCGGTACAGAAAATAAGGAGGGTGGGCACCTCCGTTTTTAAGCTCATTGATGATAGCAGTCAGCTCGGGATCCTTAAGTTGGTGTGGAACAATGTCCGAAAATGCCAGAGGAAAGTCTAGGAGCACGCCACAACATGGCGGCTCTGATAAATTCTGGTGGTCGTTGGGTAAGTGATACATGCGTGACAGAGTGTCCGCTATGATATTTTGAGTGCCTCGCACGTGCTGCACTGTGAACTTAAGGGCAGAAATTTGGACTACCCAGCGACCAATCTTCCCGAGCTGACGGGGGTGGGCAAGGAGCCAAGAAAGTGCCTGGTTGTCGGTTTCCAACAAAAATTCTTTATGTTCTAGGTAACGCCTGAACTTGTTAATCCCAAACACGACAGCCAAACATTCCAGCTCATAAACAGAACAACTCTTCTTCTCACAAGGGGTTAACGTGCGTGAAGCATAAGCTATGGGCTGCCGGATACCATCTACTTCTTGCGATAAAACAGCAGCAACGGCTAAGGAGGAAGCATCAGTTTGCAAGACGAACTTACGACTGAAATCAGGCATAGCCAAGACTGGAGGCTGCATCACTGCCTCTTTCAGCTGCTCAAAAGCAGTCTGTTGCGCTTCACCCCACTCAAACTTGGCACCCTTTTTCCTAAGAGAGTTCAGAGGGGCCGCCACTTCAGCAACATTGGGGATGAAACGACGATAAAAATTTATCATTCCCACAAAACGGGCAATCCCCTTGGCATCCTTAGGAGGAGGAAACTCCCTGATTGCCTGGGTTCTCTCTGGGTTTTGTTTACAAAAACTACATAACAAGTGACACATTACAAACAATATTGGCTGCAGAATAAAAAAGAACTGTAACATATAGCCTAGGACTGGTCCTCACTGAGAGACAGAAAATTAATTTAAGCCGAATATAAAAGGGTGAAAACTAATAAAAGTGTAAGAGAATTAATTTGAAAGCCAATTTAAAAATTAGTTAACAGCCAGAAGTACTAAAATTTAATAAAAGGCAAAACTACAATTTGGAAAACCATGTGCTCTTAACCTTCACAGTTTGAAAAATAAAAATAATCACTAAAATTTAAAAGAAAGCAAAACTTACTCATCAGTGAGGGGCCGTAGTTAGAACTTCCTCTAGATGAGTCAAGTGCTCCTCATAACTCTCACTGTACACAAGCAGGTCATCCAGATAGTTGAACACGAACTTAAATTTGACATCATGAAAGATAGAATCCAGGAGTCTGGTGAGTGTTTGGGCCCCCACAGCCAAGCCCATAGGCACTCGGGTGAACTGGTACAAATTCCAAGGCACACAAAAAGCAGTGAGAGGTCGAGACTCGTGTTTTAGTGGAATCTGATGGTATGCCTGGTTAAGATCAAAAATGGAGAAATACTTGGCCTTACCAAACCAGTCGAAAGCAGAATGCAAATCGGGGAGAGGCACGGAGTCAATTTCTATCTGAGCATTGAGCTTTCGATAATCCAGGACCAATCTGGACTTCCCATTAGGTTTCGGCACTAGAAACGCTGGACTGGAAAAATTTGAGCAAGACGGCTCGATCACCAAGTAAATCATCAATCATATTTCTCAGAATCTCCATCTTGGGCGGAGCAAGCTTATATGGATGGGAACGTACAGGACGGGTGTCTGTAAGACGAATCTCGTATTCCAAGAGATTGGTCGTACCCAGCTTGAACCGGCTCAATACTTATTGTGTGTGTGTGTTTGTGTGTAAATGCAGCTTTGCGTCAATTTTGAAGTTTGCAGGTATATTCGTTCTTGAGATATCATTCCAACAGACAGGCGAATAAACACGCAGTCAGGCATTTTCCATCCCCTCTAGTACATAGGCTTTGCTAACATTTAGACAATCAAAGTTAAGAAGAAAAACTCATGTGGATATAACTTAACATTGCAACAAAATGGACAATGCATCAAAGTCATAAATAACACCTCACATGTCGGGTTGGACCTGACAGATATGAAACACTAAATTAAAACCAGCGATATCAATCGTTCTTCGGAAATCTCCACATTTTGACGAGCAATAGCGTGTCGAATGGAATTGCCCAATTAAGTTTCCCCTAGATATATCTCCTTTGTGTTTAAATCTTTGGAAACAATTTTTATAATATAAATGCATTATACATTTTAATTTTGATATTAAATCACCCAATTTCAAGTTGTGGTTTTTTATTTCAACACTTATACCTTAAGCTATTTACTTAATTTGCTCATTTTACTGATTTGCTAACTCTTACATCAACTCAGATTCACTGCAAGATCTATGCTGATCGATTTTCACTGTATTAATCAAAGTCTTACTTGATAGTCTCCCATGATATATTATTGATCCTATTTTAAGAAAATCACAACATTGATCCTGTTTTGCAGACAAATCATACCGAGACAAATCTGGTGAAACATGGAGTTACGTTGGATACTACTGTTTCAATGTATACATTAGTACACCAAACACCCAAAACAAAGAATGTTATTACTTGATTTCCTTAATCTCAGAGTTATCTTTAGAAGTGGAAAGTATCAATTTTCGCCAATATTGTATTTCGTATTCTATATAATTATTACATTTTATATAATAAGCCCAAATGATAAATGAACGAGCACTTGCAGGGAAAGGAATTTCACAAAAATGATTATACCTAACATTTAATTTCTTAGAAATCCTAATTCAAAAATCATCACAAATTGAGGTGTCCAGATTTTTTTTACCTAATGCAGAATATTTTACCTAAAGTTAGATTACAAAATGTAAGTGGAAAACCCCATTTACTTTTAAGAAAACCTATGTAAACGTTTAATATAATTAACAATTTACGTTAAAATATAGAATTAATGAAATAATCAACATTTATTATATGACGATAATAAGGCCAACATTTAATATTAAAAAGTATTCATTCTTTCTCTTACAAGTTACAACAAGGTAGATATTAAATACCATACATAAAATAATAAAGAATAAAAAACAATTACATTTAAATAATGAAATATTATTTCAAATTAAATTTACAAATCATAGCTTTAGCTGGTTAATTGCAAAATGCTACAACAATCATGTCCTAACAAGGAACCTAATACAACTACACATAATGTTATAGTTTAGGACAGCTATTGAGTAGCAGTGAAACCACATGAGAAAACCAATGATGAAACCAGTACGCTTAATTTTGGCAGGATAGTATGAATAAATGCAATTAATTGTGATTTATAAATCATCTTCTATACTGGACATATTTTGTTTTATACAATAATTACTGTTATGGCACAAGCCAGGTAATAAATCAGAGGCTTCAAATTCTGGTTTTACACAAGTTTTCATGACTTTGTTTTGGTTGTTCTTTGAGTAATAAGAGACCAGGTTAAACTATAAGTGTGAAGCAAATAATGTAACGAACATTTATATGTTAATATTTATATAAAATATTTATCTAATATAATAAGTTATCGTCCGTTATCACAAGGCAATATATAAATTACTGATGGAGTGATCTATGACGGTAGCAGTGTCTAGTAGTTTTATAACTAAAATTTTAAAAGAATCATAAAACTGTAAGTTTACGAACTTAAGAACGACTTCAGTTGAAAAGATGTAGAAACTCTGTGATCGCTGGACTGCTCGGTCGGAGATATTTTCCGCACAATAAAGCAGCGATTTACTTTGCACAAGTTTCTTCAGTTGGAAATAAATCTTACTTGTTTATCAAATAGCTCACTGGATTGCAGGTATTTAAATATTACTAAGTTGAATTGTTTGCTAATTGTATTCTAATGTAATTACAAAGTGTAATTAATAACTAAATGAATATTAAATGAACTATTAATAGGTAAATGAGTATTAAAAGTTACCTCATTACCTGTTGTGGAGTATTAAACATTATCACTACATACGCAACAAAAGGTTCTGTGGCGGTATTTGTTAATGATTGAGATTTGGGTTTCATTATAGCCTACCAATTAAGAGCACAGTTTTCTATTTTTTCTGTCGGGGGAATGTAAATGTTTTTGCCTGCCTTATTGTGTCTGTCTGTCATACATTATAGTAAAAAGTGCTATATACTTGAAATTTTGCATGCAAATACAAGGAAGCAAATTGACACATATTGTGACGTACTTCTACTATATAATAAGCGATAAATCATCTACTTAATAAACTCCTGTAAACGGTTGAGAAAATTACTATATACTACTATCTATATATTCCTATTAGACTATCATATAATTTTTTCTGACCCACTTTGAGTTTTACTTAATTTAAAGACTCTACAGCTAATACAAGCCTGATATTTCGATATAACGGTTGTATTTAATATTTTGCCGCATTTTTACCAGTATACTTAGTCGTAGCACCGACAAAAAACTGATGTTTAATACTTCCTAGTAGTGTTAAGTTGTTTACTTATTTCAAAGTGTAAAATCATTCCTAATATATGAAATATAAGATGAGTTTACTAACGGAACAGTAAAATCTAGTAGAACTTTTAAGTTCTCGATTCTAAATTTGAACCCAAATGGTCTCCCAAATTTTACAGTAAGCTTTTTTATTATAAGAGAAAATCAGATTCTAACAGATAGACTATGCTCGTAAATGCTTGCATAGGTGAAATGAAAATAATGAACAGAGAAAGTAGAAAGAAAACTAACTGAAGTGTAATTGCATCTCTGGACAAACAGTTCGTCTGTTTGTGTGTGCATTGACTGTATGTGAGCCTGTGGCCATGTCATGAAGACATGTTTAATTTGTAAACAGGCGATGTTTATTTCTCAGCAATATACTGCTTGTATGCACAGGCTCTGGTTGATCGAAGGTGGAACGTTTTCGCGTTGTTGTGGTTGACTGTCTCCATCATAATATAATTCTATTCGAACCCTCACTTTTAATTGCGAGAATAGCGTAGCAATTTTCATTATTTTACCAAACATTTACTCTAAAACTACTCAATATATGAACGCCTTTCTGATAGGTGTTTTTGTCTTTTGGACATTTTATGCATACGTTTTTCAGATTCATTCTGTGGACTGATTGATGACTTAATCATAAATGAGTGTTTGGCGTACTTTCAATATATGTAAAGAATCAAAACTCTTATACTATAAACCAAATTTATTTCCAAAATATTATAGTTTGTTGTCTATTATTTATAATACTTTCAAAAAATTTTTGTTTTGTTTTACTTTTAATAATTTCAATTATTTGTTAAATTGTATTCTACAAGTTTTTGTCACGTTATATAAAAGTACACATTCTATTTGTAACTGCTTGTATACCGCACGGAACTGGTAAGGACTGTTGCAATTTAAAAAACAAGACATTCAAGACCAGATTTCATTTAACACAAGTCAAGTGAATTTCTTGCTGTCTCGGCACAAGCGAAGTACTTCAGTGAATGTTGTCTTGCTATGAAATTTGACGCTTCTCAGAAGTGTCATTATCTTTATAACCTATGCCTAATGACGTAGGTGTTATTAGGTGATTTCGGTCTAAACTATAGTAATTTTACTTTTCATTCAGTAGTAAGCGACCTAATGCATCTCAAACTTATATAAATCTGTTACCAAAATAATCTGACCTTATCCTAGCAAAGAGTTATAGCGCGTTCACAGAAGACGGATATAAAAATAAATAAATCATACAAAAAAGTCTGAGAGTTTTTTTTAAGTATGGAATGGGAAGTTAAATTTATGTATTTGAATTTAAGTATTTATCTCAGACAAACTAGTAACTGATAGTGTAAGAAGTTCAATAAAGTCTGCAGTATTTGTAACTCTTATTATTAATAATTATTAATGTGTGGCTCACTTCTGTATTAATATAAAAGAGTTGTATTATATAATCGTATGATAGTAAGATATCTGGTCTGTATTAAACGATTTTCTGTTCCACGATATTAATTCAGGAATATAAGTACACATTTCAAATGTAGTAGATTTAAATCTACCACATTTCCTTCAGTGGTTATAGTAATATATCTTTAGTAACAAAATGATTCTTTAATTCTTTTTTAATTCAGGCAGATCATTCTTTAAAAGAGTTCTACTTAATGTTTCTAACGAACGATTCTTTCCAAAAACTTTTACCAAGAACACAAAAAAGTAACTATAAACATTGAAACCAGATCTACTAATTTTTCGCCCAAATATCATATAATAATTCAAATAAAAAACAGATAACTAAATTGAAACTATCAAGAGGAATGGACGAATGCAATAAAGTCATAAATAATCCCACACATTGCGGTTGGCTCTGAAAGGTATAAAACACTGAGTTGAAACCTGTGATATGGAATGTTCCTCGGTGACCTCCACATCTGGACGAACAATTACAATTGGAACAAGTCGCCTGTCGAATCAGGTTGGTTTAATCAGGTTACCTGTGGATACGTTACTTCCGATTTGGTCTTTAAAACTGTTTCAATGAGGAAATTGGTATTGCTGAAGTAAATAATAAAATACATACTGCTTCTTATAACAGAAGCCAGTTTAAAGTTACAGATCAGTAATTTCCAAGAGCAAATATTAACCTATTTAGTTTGGTTTGGACTTACTGACAATTCTTAAATCCATTCAGAGCCACAACTCAGGCTGTCCTCACTGATCATCTGATTAATATGAGCTGAAATTTAAAAAATAATAATCAATAAAAAAAGCCCCAAATCGTAAATATGTGTAGTCCAATTTTGTGGAAATTGAATTAAAGTGAAGCCTTATGCAATCTACACAATATATACACTAGACAGTCAAAATTTGGAACCTTGAGAACAAAAATATCTAGATTTAAACACTGTAAATACAGTACTTGATAATTCTTGGAATTTGTAAAGAGCGTAATATAAACACTTGTCACTAGTCCATACCGTGAATGAGTAGTATCATTCAAAGCTCAGTACAATCGGTTAAAATGATGTTAATTCATACCAAGAACTGTAACAGTTGAAGAGTGAATAAAACCCACCGAAGTGATCAGTTACAATTCAAACTACTTAAAATGTCCTCCTTGGTATCAAGTAGCTAGACAGATGGATTAACCAAATATAAGAGCAATAACAGCGTTTACATTAGTAACACTGTTATAATATTACATAGTTATGGGTGTTTATTAAAATTTAATGTTGAAACGTTTTAAATAAAAAGTAAAGCTCGAAAAGTTCATAATAATAATTTAAATGATATTTAATATTAATAAAGATTGCATACCGGATAAATAATACGACATTACTTGATCACTTTGAATTACTTTTAATCATTACTTTGGTCCTAATTATAAGAATGGTAGAGAAATTGACTTCTATGAAGTAAATCAATCTTATTATCAATTCAAAGTGTTATCGATTTTAATTGTTTAGTAAACAAGTGGGTTATAGATAAGTCTGAATGAATATATCTTATTATCTACCTCGTTATCAATAAGACACAGGCTAGGCAAAAATGCAAGTATTCAAATTCAAGTTTTGTACTATATTTCATGAAATGTTAAAACTGTTTCATTGGTTATCTAATGATAAAATATAAGCGTTGATTATAACAAGCAAGCAATATTAATGATTTATTTACATGGTGATATTTTACACTTTCTCTCCAAGTTAATATACAAATGTTATTATTTTTTAAACATGTATAACTGTTTTAAAATGTTCTTCTTAACCATAAAACATATTGCTACACGTAATTTAGTAATTTTAAAATGGTATATATAGTACTTTTTTATATTAAAAACTTGCAAGGAAACATAAAACTATAAGTTTGTGTCCTTAAGAGCTCCTTCCTTCAGTTAAAAAAGAAGAACTACTTCATTGCTGGACTTCTGGGTCAGATAAATTTCACACACAATAAAGTAGCACAAGTTCCTTCAGTGGATAATAAATCTTATTTCTTCAGTAAGATGAAATTTGATTATTCACTCGAGAGCAAAGTTAGATCGTTAGTTGATAATTTGTGTAACATTCTAAAGAATTTGATTTCAAAGTTTTAACCAAACAATTCTTTTATTCACTGTAAGATTATTCACATATTTTAGGATTAGTTAAAAATAAAATATTCACAATTCTTAATTGAATATTAAGTGACATTACATACATATATGTATATTAATAATTAGGAAAAAACACACACACACATACAAACATATATATAAATATATATTTGGTCTTCCGATCATATGTTAGTTTGGTTATTTAAACGCATACGTGACAAATACGGCCAAATACAAAATAACTGAATCGTAAAAAGTGAGGGCTTTGTGGTGTAATGGTAGCACATTCGCCCGGCAAGTGAGAGATCCGGGTTCGAGTCCCGTACTTTTTGCGATTCAATGTTTATTGAAATTAAATAAGGCTATTGCCATTTATTCAAATTTAATTTATATATATATATATATATATATATATATATATATATATATATATATATTTACTATATTGCCTATTTTAGGCACTAACTTTACAGGTATTACGGTACGTTTATGTGCCTTAGTTTTAAATAACCATATCAAGTGATTTTCTTCTTTCCGGCAGAATAGTAAATCCGTGTCTGCCAGAGGTCTGCCAAAGTCCAGTCAACAGTTGCAAATATTGGAGGATCTCAATCCAAACTTTACTACATATTGGATTTTTAATTCAATTACTCTGAAGTACTCAATCATAACAGATGGACTTCTAGAGAAGTGGAGACCAACGACAAGGATACAGCAACGGAGTATATATTTACTCTATGATATATAGTTTCTTTCTTCTGATAATAAGCGAGGAATACGACTGTGAAAATGAAAATCGAATAGATCCTTTCAGATCACAGTATTATGCAGCTCCGATTTCTACTGCAGTATTAATATCAAAATAACACCTGTCAAAATAAACGCATGGGGTCATTCATTATTTACGTTCTTTATAGTTGTTGTTGTTACATATGCTAGCATAACATATCTATATGAATTCATTTTTAATTTATGTGTTTAAAAACTGTGTCTATAATACTCAGAGACTCAATTGTATGGGATAATTTAAGGTATTTGACAGGATAACAGGATTTCAGACATTTGCCATCTTTATACGTTACAAAAGTCATAACACAAAGATTGATTTCCCTTCTTTTCTTATTTTTTTACATTATTTTTGCATGAACTAATACCTCCCCAACCTGACAAAGAGGATAGATTCCAATCCTCGAAACGTTGTGTTATACCTTTTGTAACATATAACGATGCCAAATTTATTATTTTATATTGTTGTATGTTATATTATGTTATTTGTTGTATAATTTGTTGCGAAATGAAACACCTAAACAAATGGAGAAAAAGGTTTTCAAACCAAAATTGACAGAATTAATACTGGTTTTAGTACGAGTACTATCAATATGGTAATTAATAAATTTGAAATTGGCGCCAAATGTAAGGACCGGGAAGTAGGACGTCCAGTTTCAGATGAACTAGGGAGTATACCACAACGCGAGAGTGCGTTGAAATAAAATATTTAAACGATTTTTAATATTGAATATTCACATTACTCCTACGAATCCCAATAAAATACCCAACTGAAGTTCTACATCTTCCATTTTCCGTTCTTACATAGAACTCGGCGTTCATGAAAAGTTATTTTTTAATTGCTAAACTTCTTCTTATGATAATGATGCAAAATTTATTATATCTTGATTACATTTATACATAACTGTAGCACAAATTTTTTAATTTAGGACACTATTATATTCTTAAATAGATACTTTAGCGCTTTAGATTAGAACGTCATTTATCATACCTTTTCAAACATTTCCAATATCTTAAAACCATTCTAATGTCGAAAAATTATTTTTAAAGTTGCATATCATGCCAAGTTACCATATATCTGTTTGAGTTACTCGATTTAAAGATACATCCAAATACTAAAACTCAATAATGTAAATTTTATTGAAGATCTTCTAAAATCGATCATGCTAAATTTACTTGTTCAATGGTACCGGACGTGAATATGCGATGATAGATATCGTTATGTTACAGAGAACACTCTTAGTGGTACTTTGAATACACCGAACTTGATATTGTCTCAGACATGCCTTGATGTCCTGATATCTAAATAATGTAATATTGCTGTAGGATTGCTTTGACTGAGGCTTGGCAGGCATTTATAATTTAAAAAGATATACTTTAAACAGTTTTTTAACTATGTCTGACTGATATCTTTCACCCACTCAATTTTGAAACAATTATTGGCCACATTCTGATACGCGAATGAAATTAAATTGGCTAATGAACTCGTCCAGTAAGTCATTTAGCATTCAAATGCTTAGTTTAGTGTGATTAAGATTGAAATTACGGTGACTATTGTGTTCTAGACACTATACTACAAAATTTCATACGTTTACATTAACGATGTGGTAGTTTCGGTGACTAGCAGTTGATTGGCAGAGATGTGAAGTTTGTTTCGGAAAATTTTGTCTTAAACATGGATAATTTTATAAATTTACTTTGACAATAGTACCAACGTTAATGTATGATCAGAGATATCGTTATGTTAACTTGATACTCAAAGTATAATTCAGGCATGCCTTGTTGTCTATTATCTCCCTTGTTATTGTGCTCTAGGTTTGCTCTGACTATAGCTGCATCAATCAACCTGCACGTACGATTCTACTCCAAACAATACCAATTTTATAAAACTGTTTTCTTGTTAAAATAGAACTAAATACCATGCATGTGCAGTACTTCTAGTAGTCACAGACACAGACAGGAAAACTAGATTTTGGAAATTTTGTGCAGTTGGTTTTAAAAAGATGCTGAATCAGGAAATACCACAAAGTTTCAATTTGGAACTCTTTTTGCTTGCTGTTGATATTTAGATTTTTTCGACGAGATTGCAGACCTAATGATGGATGGGGGCAGAAGAATAAGAAAAGTACATCGGCCTGTATCTTGTTGCTGTAAATAGAATCAACGCTGGTCTTCTTTAAAATCGAGTGTTTCAAATTTAAGTCTTATTCTGTGTATTGTGCATTCTTCCGTTACAAAGATTCTGGTGCATTGTTTCACATATCCCTGATCAAAAGGCACTTTTAATAAACTATTGATGATTAGATCATAATCAGGGGCTACAACAATATTATGGTCAAAACTGTGTGTAGAGAGGATGATCTCATCGATTTCATGCCTTTATCTTTATGTTATTCACCCTTCATACTGTGGCAGATTTGCTTGTATTAAAAGTATTAAAGTCATAGGTAGCACCGCATATCAGAAAATTACAGGTACAAAAGTCCCGGAGTGTGGGTTTCGTGACTAAAGATACTTTCACTGATGCCTATTTCCCAGAACTTTTTCCTGCACTTAGAGGTATCTGCATCAAAACTGTTTTAAAAATTGGAGTTTTTATAGATTTTCTTATAAAATGAGAAGTACGTGTTATACCTTTTAAAATTTTGCAAAAAGAACTGGTTGTAAATATGGTCAGTCGTAGGTGGTTGGTCGGCTATTGCAGACCTATTTTGACCTGTATTCTGTAGTTCAGTTTTAATAATAATTGTGTTTTCTGTTAAGTGCATGTCGAGTTAGTGAAGTTGAGACACAATATAGTGGTTATGATTCCTGACTTAGGCGTGTCACAACGTCTATTATGATATTTGTTTTATTTTATCCTAGTTTTTAATTATTTGTTAGGTTAGTTATATACAAGAAGAAGATATCAGAGTACAGATCTCAAAACGTTATATTACTGATTTGTTGTATCACTAAATGATGGCATATGTCCGGAAAAATCCTTTTTTCTTTTTGTAATGTTTACAATACGCTTTTTATAAGATTACTTTTTAACGGGTTGCAAACGTGGGGCTCAGCGTTATGTTAGCAAGCGAATTCTTGAAGATAAATTTGTGAGATTATTGATCATTAGGAGGAGGATTGGTTAAATGTAGTGGTAAGCAAGAGTAAACTTAAATTTTAAAGCAAAAAATAAATAAATACAAGTTTTTACAACCTTTACTGGATTATTTAAGCAGTTTTTGTAATTATAAAATATTTTGTTTTATTTATTACGTAATGTGTAACTTCACTATATGCGCGTTTTCAACATATGATCGCGAAGTGTTTAGGGATTCAGAACTGAACCAGTGGCCAATGTGAAACGTTACATCAATGTTAGATAAATTAGCAGAAGAACTTCTGTTGGAATGGAACTACAAGTAAAGTTATAGCTACACGATTTTATGGCGGGATTCCATTTGCCAGAGTAATGTCCCGTGGTCAGTTGTATTCTTTCTAAATAACATTACTTATCTAAATTGCCAATTCCTCTCGTATTTATGAACACTTTAACTTCATATGTTTTCCTCTGAAGTACAGTAATATACTTTGAAATTGGTAAGGGTTGGAATGGTTCATAATAACCGTTAAACGTATCGTTTCCTTCCACTTATCCTACACAAATGAACGTTAATTTTTCTGAAAATACTTTTATCTGTAAAAGTGAGGCTTATAACAAATATATGGTAAAATATAATTTATATATGGTTCACAAAACTATAGTAATACAGAGATGAATAAAGCCTTAATATAAAGGACCTGTCAATATATATTTTTCTCAATCGTCGCTACTACCAAGCTGTCCAATTTATAAATTGTACATAAATGTATTCTATATTAATAATTAATATTCAAAGTATTGAATAACTTTATAACATTATAGTTATTTACGTATTTTATAATAATAAAACAGGCTTGTTTCCTTCCTGTGATTTTCTCTATAGATGCGGAATTAAACGTTAAGACGGAATGTTTATCAAATCTACTCATATAATTGTGTTTTAACAATATGTTAGGCTACTAAATCTCTTCCTTAACTTGACATATTATGAACAAGTTTGGAAGAAAGACAATAATTGTATGTAGTGATCTATTGTATTGATCTATTGTAAATGATTTAGGTCAGTGAATTACAGATTTTGGATAGGATAGTCTCCTCTTTCCAACCTGCTACAGAATTATATAGTACCCTCGTTACATAGAGGAAAAAATATAGTTTTTAAATTAGTATATGTTTCATTAGCATAAGTCATACACGCATTGCTTCTTGAAGTCTATAATATTCATTATTGAATACAACTTAAAATCTAAAATAAATCAGTTAATTTTATTAGTATTGGCAATCGAAGTGCAGGCCTTACGTTTTCGATTATCAATATAAATATAGCATTTTATGCCAATTGTTTAACAAAACGTTTTGCTCTTATCTCATTAATGAAAAACGCATCGCTAAATATATTGCTACATGCTAATCTTGAAAGGGCAGAACAATTCGGCTAATAGTTTTTTTAATACATCCGTTGAAGTCCGAGGAAGTTTTATATAAAAAGCAAAATTGCATAAGTATGTATTAAACACTAGCTGTTTCCCGTGGCTTTGCACGCTTTTCATACGCTTTGCCCGTGTATAAGCGCTTTCTGGTTCAAGTGAATTTTATTTCCAACGCTTATACAGACTGAGTTTTATGTCCTGGCACACCTGGATATAATTTAAAACGGTCCGAGATATATATGTAAAACCTTGACCCTACCTGTTATAACATATTTTTTTTTATTTTTCAAGTTGTAGAAAAATTTTCCCCCCTTTTCTAAAGGGGGGTAAAGGGGGACAACTAAACATTTTCAAATACAAACCCCTATCATGTCTCAAGTTTTTACACACCTCTAGCACACTGTCAAACAGCCGAAGGTGAACAGTTTTGAACACCTGCTACATTAAAACAGATAACTGTTTTTAGAAATCTGCATTAGTGTTGACTCATGTTACGATAAACAGGACAAGACAGTTACTGATTTTATTATTGTAAATTTGTCATAAAATCTGTTAAAATAAACGTAGAGGCCTCTATTTTTGGATTATTGGATTTATTTTTTTTATTCCCTTTAAAATGAGGGGTCACATGATAGAGGTTTGTATTTGAAAATGTTTAGTTGCCCCCCTTTACTCAATTGTAAATTTGTCATAAAATCTGTTAAAATAAACGTAGAGACCTCTAGTTTGCATTATTGGATTTCTTTTTTTATTCCATTTAAAATGAGGAGTCACATGATAGGGGTTTGTATTTGAAAATTTTTAGTTGCCCCCCTTTGCCCCCCTTTAGAAAAGGGGGGGGGAAATTTTCAACAACTTGAAAATTAAAAAAAATATGTTATAATAGGTAGGGTCAAGGTTTCACATAGATATCTCGGGCCGTTTAAATTATATCCAGGTGTGCCAGGACATAAAACTCACTCTGTATAGAGTTTGACTTGTTGGCACAATAAAGCCTTTTTGTCATTGTAAATTTACATATACTTTATTATAAATTGGTCTAACACTCGAGCTTTAAGTTCAAACTGATATTTATTTTTAAGACAAAAAATACACCTCATGACTTAGTGCCTGCAAATAATGTTTGACTATGTAGTATACGTAATTGTCTTGTAATTGCCGTTTATAACATGCAGGTGCTTTGAAAACTTTGATCTTTTGCAGTGCCGCCTTGTTAGGAGTTATATTAATGAGCATATCATATAAAACTTCTCCGTAAAAAAAATACAGATATAATTACAAATGTTCAAAATGATCTGTAAGGGAAATACAGATAAACTAATTGATATTTTTATTTTAAATGGTTTTCGACGTGTTCAATTTCAGAACTGGAGCAGCAAAGTATCTAAAATTAGGGCATACAGTTCTTATTTATGTCAAGTAATATCTGAAAACTAATGGAAACAATAACGCCACAGTATACATACCGATACTTACACAATGAATGTTATTGTAACGATAATGTGCTGACTTACATTATATACAACAGACCATAATTATTGCAATAGTTCAATATTTTACTAGAACTAACCTAGTTTTTAGCGAAGGTACTTTCAACACATATTTTTACAGCACCACATTCAATTTTGTAAAGTTTTAATTGAAAAGGATTAAAGCTATTAAGTTTATCATTACCGTATTTTATCAAAATTTAAAATTTAATTAATGAAGAAGAGATCAGAATTGCAGATCTAGAAAAGGAGTGTTACTGATTTTTTTTATCACTGAACGATTACAAATGTCCAGAAAATCCTGTTTCTTTTTAGTAGAATTGCTTCAATTTGTATAAATATTGTATTATAATAACTATAAATACGCTTTCACAGCAATTACAGTAGAGTAATAGTCTGTATATTCTCTGTAAAACATAGTCTGAAATCCTCATGGTACTTCGTTGAGAAAAATAAAATCGGAACATCTGTTTTGCACAGCAATCCATATCTGCCGGTGACCACAATATGAGGTCTCAGCAGGACATTAGTTATTTCAACCGACCCAGTTCGTATTGCAGGTTTTAATTTAGTGCCACATATATGTCAGAGTGTGACACGATATGAGAATAGTTTATGCCTTTCTATAGTCGTGTTCACCCTTTCCACATGATGTGTGTGTTTGTACGTGCGTGTGTTTGTGAGCTGAGCTTAATTACGCTTTACAAGAAATGGCATAGTAATGTTTTGTTTCAATAGACGATGAAACTACTGAAATAACATATGATAAACTTAAAATCTGCATACAACTTCGGAAATTTGTATTACATATATATCATTTGTCTTTAGGTAAAAACTCATTCATCTATGCACCTCAATCATGTCCCCCGGACTGACACGAGCACCCGATTAGGAGAAATGTTCAGAATAAGTGTATAAAACAGCTCTTCATGTTGTTTGGTGAAACATGGGCCTTTAGAAAAAATGAAAATTTATCCAAATCCATCTGAATGTGAGAATCGCGACAGTATTAATTCCGTGACAGTCATCCTCTATAAACTTTACCAAAAATTAATAGAATCGTAATTAATAAAATCATAATTACTAGGAAAAAGGATCTTTTCCAGACATTTGCCATCGTTTCAGCGATACAAAAAAAATCAACAACACTATGTTTCGACAACTGCAATCTGATCTCCTCTTCAGGGTAATAACTAACCTAATTACATCCTAGGTTAAAATAAAGAAAACATACCAGAGCGTTATGACACGCATAAGGCAGGAATAGCAATCACCATTCACATCTTCACTAACTCAAGATTCAAGGTCTTTGATTTGTTTACTGGTTCCGGGTCCGTACCGAGAATCAGTTATTTGTTTGAAGTTTGTGTTTGACGATGGAAGGATTGTGAAGGAAACAGGAATTTTTCCGGACATTTGCCATATTTCAGTAATACAAAGAATTAATACTTATCTAGAGCATAAGGGTCTAAAACAACTCTTTAGTACCAAGCATGGGTCTTGAGAAAAATTAAATCTTATCTAAAACCATCTGAATGTCAGAATCGCGACAGCATTGTTTTCGTGACAGTCATTCCCCCATAACCTTTACCCAAACTTTATAGAATCATAATCAAAAATATCATAATTGCTTCGAATTGTTTCCATTCTAATACATGTGGTCACATCTTCTAAGTAGACGGATCTCTCATATAAAAGATAGACTTGGACCTCTTAGACCAATCATTCTCGTCATGTATCATGTCTAAGCGAATCCATATCACAAATATCCAGTCTACCAATATATGGCAAATTGAAATAGCTGGTTAGCGAAAATCTCACCAGCCTAGGAACTTGATCTCAAAGGAATTACCAGTCACACTCTTAGTTTTGTATAATTGTGTAGCCACGGGTTCTATTCCAAGTGACACAGTGATGGCGAACCACAATACTTTGATCGAACTGAATGACTAAGTACAGAAAAGGACTATACAAGAATCATAGTTATTATATAATTGGACAATCCATATAATACGGAGTGACAGAATCAAAGTCCAGTGTGCAGGAAAGTTGGGATTGGGCTACTTTGTCCCTACGACTACTGCTGACTGAGCTTGGACCTTGTTACTGCTGGGACACTGACAGGCATATAATGGCTCTAACCCTTGTCTTCTGTTTTTCTCCTTCTCAACAACTGTCCAGCTATCGTTTTCCTTCCAATTTATCCCCTTGTTTGCCTGTTTTTCCGTTCACATATATTATTCAAGCTTATTCCACTTAACGTATCACAGTACTTTACATGTTTTTCTGCTTATAAAATTACTGATCCATGTTTGATTTCCTACCTCTTTTTTTCTCACAGTACAATTGTCATACACAAGTCATGGCAACCAACCAGTTTCTAGTACCTTGTGTGCAAACATTTACAGCTTGTTTCATTAAGGTAGGTTTTATATCAAACGTTGAAGTAGTATTTGAAACGATGGGTAATATATGGTTTTAAATTCGTTACTGGTCTAGTCTGTAATAAAAATTAGATATAAATTCGTCTTTGCATTCTACATTACACTACTTACTGATCAAGCCTTGTATGTTTAATACTTTCCACAATTTAGATGTAATATTCAGGTAAGTTTTATATAATATGTTACGTAAATATTATCATAATTGTTCCGAATTCTAAATTATTCTGAGAACTTGTACAATTTTTTTCTCTATCAAAGAATAATAGATTGGTCCAAATTGGTCCAGCCAAGAATTGGAGCTTAGCAACACATTTAGCGATTCAATTTTATTTATACAAAAAAGTTGTAGTCTAGGTTATGGTTTTATTATAATCTGAATTCCTTAGCATGACATATACATCTCCTCCTACATATCTTTTATTTCAAAAAATTTATTCATTCCAAATCAGTATAAATTTAAGACATGTAGAATTTATAAGGAAATATTTTAAGAAAAACTCAGCAGAATCTAGTAGTTTTATGATTAACATTTTAAAAGAACCATAAAACTCTAAGTTTGCGCCCTTAAGAACTTATTCTTTCAGTTGAAAGATGTAGAAACTTTGTGGTCGCTGGACTGCTGGGTCAGACATATTTTTCCGCACAATAACGCAGCGATTTAATTTGCACAAGTTTCTTCAGTTGGAAATAAAGAGTACTTGTTTTAGTAAATAGCTAACTAGATTGCAGGTATTTATACTGTTATATTGAATAGTTTGCTAATTGTGTTGTAATGTAATTATAATTGATTAATATAAAATACACCGTGTAATTAATAACTAAATGGATAATTAAGTGAACTCTACATAGATAAATGAGTATTTAAAGTTACCTAATTACCTGTTGTGGAGTATTATAAATATTATGAGGCAAGTATTAAGATATGTTTATGTTCTTTAGTTTTAACTAATTATAATCAAGGCAACTTTTGATATGAGAAGGATTTTATATAAAAAGAAAAACATGTATTAATAAAATATAATCTTATTATAACCTAATCTCTCTTATCCTAATATATAATGGCAACCTCTGGGTGTGTGGTTGGTTACCTGTAAACTAGGCATTTTTAAGAATGAGTGTACTTCTAGTGCAAGATTTCATGTTTCTCTCGATTGTATTCATTTACGTAAAGAGTTTTGACAATACTGATTACGTAATCCATTCATGTTTGCAAATTTATCCCTCTTCGTGAAGCGTGAGTCCAGCTCCAGGCATACCAACCCGAACATAGACGGAACACAGCTCTTCTTGTACTGTTTAGGCCTCACTGTTTTTTTTGAATTTATAGGTGATTTCCTACTTATGTCGTAATATTAACAAGTAAATAAATAACACCTTAGTTTATATGAAAATATTTAAAATTTATAAAACGCCAATCAAATTTTTAATTTAGTTATTTATACAATTTTATGTCCCATATGTTGAATGATCTGAACGACAGAAATTGTTTCAGTTTTCTTTGCCATTAGTGTTTAATTTAATTGCATCCATTTTTCCATCCATTTAAAATGTGACTTAGGAACACACGTAGCCTAACAATTCCCAAGGTATCTCAATACAGATTTAATCTGTAGACTTTAACTTATGCATTAAACTTTATTACTACATACGCATCAATAAGTTCAGTGATGGTATTCGTTCATGAGATTTTGGGTGAGTTTCAATCCTCGAGTTTCAAATAATCAGTAGCACAGTTTCTATTTTGTTTCTCGGGTGATGTCAAAGTTTTTGACTGCCTTATTGTGTCTGCCTGTTTGTCATACATTATAATAAAAGTGCTATATACATGATATGTTGAATGCAACTGCAGTGTAACCCATTACGCGCCACGTAGTATGGCGTACTTCTACAATAGAATAAGCGACAAATAATTTACTTACAATCCTTTAAATAGTTGTAAATATATAGATCATCTATCCAATTATTCCTATTAGAGTATAATTTTGTTACCCACTTTTAGTTGAAGACGGTTCTCTGTAGCTAGTGTAAGTCTATATATTTTCATATAACAGTTGTAATGATTATTTTTCCGTACTTAAACCAATATATTCAGTCGTAGCACCGGCATAAAATTGAAGACTAATACTTCTTAGTTGTGTTAAGTTGTTTACTTATTTCCACGAGGAGAACTATTACCAATATATGAAATTTATTGAGTAAGATAAGTTTACTAAGGAGCAGTAGTATTTACTTGAACTTTATAGCGCTCAATTTTTAAATTTTAACCCTTACATAAACCCAAATGGTGTCACAAAATTAACAGGAAGCTTTTTTATTATAAGAGATACAAATCAGATTCTAATCACATAGACTATGCTCATAATTGCTTGCAGAGGTGAAATGAAAATAATGAAGAGTGAAAGTGGAAAGAAAACTAACTGAAGTGTAATTGCATCCTCTGGAACACACGTTCTTATGTTTGTGTGTGCATTGACTGTATGTGAGCCTGTGACCATGTCATGAAGACATGTTTAATTTGTAAACAGGCGATGTTATTTCTCAGCAAGTTACTGCTTGTATGCACAGGCTCTGGTTGATCGAAGGTAGAACGTTTTCGCGTTGTTGTGGTTGACTGTCTTCTTCATAATATGATTTTGTTCCAACACTCATTCTTAATTGCTAGACTAGCGTAGTAACTTTCACTCTTTTACTACACATTTACTATAAAACTACTCAACATATGAACACCTTTCTGATAGGTATTTTTTATCCATTGCACATTTTATACATAGTATTTTTAAATGATATTAATAATTAATATTATATTATAATTTATAAAGATGGTATAGAGGATACATACTGCCGCATTACTTGGTTACTTTTAAATAACGAACTCTAAACTGTGATCCTAATTATAGTAACGGTAGAAAAATTGCCTTCTATGAAATCAATCAATCTTAGAAGGGCGAGTTGCTAGTTTTGATCAAGCTCAAAAGGGAGGATATCGAAATGGTCAAAAATATCAAAAGATAAATAATGTCTTTAATTATTTTATTGTTTCTGTTTATTCCTTATCAGTCAAAGGTCTTGTTTACAACTATTACCAAGAGCTTTTGAAATGTCACACCAGTACATCTAAATAAAAATGTACTAAACTGTATGACTTAAATTAGATTCCAATTTAAATTGTTATCGATTTTAATTGTTTAGGAAATAGTTGGGTAATAATAGATAACTCTGACAAAGATATCTTATTATCTACCTCGTTATCAATAAGACACAGGCTAGGCAAAAATCTAAGTATTCAAATTCTATTTTTCTACTACATTTAATGAAATTTTTAGAACGGTTTAATTGATTATCGACTAATAAAAGATAAGATATGGTTATAAAAAGCAAGCAATATTAATGATTTATCTACATGACAATACTTTACATTTACTCTTCAAGTTTAATATATATTAACATTTTCAAAATCATTTAATATTGTTTTAATATTATATTCTTAACCAAAAAACATATTTCTTCACGTTATTTAATTCAAAATTTGTAATATATGGTATTTTTTATATTAAAAAACTTGTAAGGATGTAAGTGTACGTCCTTAAGAGCTCCTTCCTTCAGGTAAGAAGAACTACTCCATTGCTAGACTTCTGGATATTACCCACACTATAAAGCAGCACAAGTTCCTTCAGTGGGAAATAAATCTTATTTCTTCAGTAAGATAACTGCTCAAGTAATTTTATTACTCACCCAAGAGCGATTAAACCTATACATTTCCTTCAGTGGTCCTCAAATATTGTTAATTTTGGCAGATCACGTTCTTTAAATGAGTTTTTACTTCATGTATCTAAAGAACGATTTTTTTTTCAAAAACATTCACCAAGAACACGAATAAAATATTATAAACATTAAAACCAGATCTACCATTTTCTCGCACGTTTGTAATATCATAATTCAAATAAAAACAGATGGCTAAATTGCAACTATCAATAGAAATGGACGAATGCTGTTAAGTCTCAAATATTCCCACACATTGATATGAAAGATATGAAAAACTGAGTTGAAACATGTGATATGGAATTTTCTGAGGAGATCTACACATCTGGATGATAAATTGGAACAAGTCACCTGTCAAATAGTTTTTCCTCTGGATACGTTACTTCCAATTTGGTCTTTAAAACTGTTTCAATGAGGAAATTGGTATCGTTGAAGTAAATAATAAAATACATACTGCTACTTATAACAGAAGCCAGTTTAAAGTTACAGTTCAGTAATTTCCACGAGCATTAACCTATTTAGTTTGGTTTAGACTTACTGACAATTCAGAAATCCATTCAGAGCCACTTATAAGACTGTCCTCTCTGATCCTCTGATTAATATGAGCTGAAATTTAAAAATAATAATAAATAAAAAAAAACCCAATCATAAATATGTGTAATCCAATTTTGTGGAAAGTAAATTAAATTGAAACCTTATGAAATCTACACAATATATACACTAGACAATAAAAATTAGGAACCTTGAGAACAAAATATCTAGATTTAAAAAATGTAAACACAGTACTTGAAAATTCTTGGAATTTGTAAAGAGCGGTCATATAAACACTTGTTACTAGTCCATACCGTGAATGAGTAGTATCATTCAAAGCTCAGTATAATCGGCTAAAATGATATTAACTAGTACCAAGAACTGTAAACAGTTGAAGAGTGAATAAATCCTACCAAAGTGATCAGTTACAATTCAAATTACTTACATGTCCACTTTAGTATCTATAAGCTAGACAGATGGTATAATCAAATATAAGAGCAATAACAGCGATTACATTAAGTCAAACTGTTATAGTATTACATAGTTTATGGGTGCTTATTAAAATTTAAATCTTAAAAAGTTTTAAATAAAAAGTAAACCTTGAAAAGTTTGTAAAAATAATTGAAATGATATTTAATATTAATAAAGATTTTATACCGGATAAATAATACGACATTACTTGATCACTTTGAATTACTTTTAATTATTACTTTAGTCCTAATTATAAGAATGGTAGAGAAATTGTCTTCTATGAAGTAAATCAATCTTATTATCAATTCCAAGTGTTATCGATTTTAATTGTTTAGTAAACAAGTGGGTTACAGATAAGTCTGAATGAATATATCTTATTATCTACCTGGTTATCAATAAGACACAGGCTACGCAAAAATGCAAGTATTCAAATTCAAGTTTTGTACCATATTTCATGAAATGTTAAAACTGTTTAATTGGTTATCTAATGATAAAATATAAGCGTTGATTATAACAAGCAAGCAATATTAGTGATTTATTTACATGGTGATATTTTTACACTTTCTCTCCAAGTTAATATAAAAATGTTAGTATTTTTTTAAACATGTATAATTGTTTTAAAATGTTCTTCTTAACCATAAACCATATTGCTTCACGTAATTTAGTAATTTTAAAATGGTATATATAGTAATTTTTTATATTAAAAACTTGCATGGAAAAATAAAACTGAAAGTTTGTGTCCTTAACAGCTCCTTCCTTCAGTTTAAAAAAGAAAAACTACTTCATTGCTGGACTTCTGGATCAGAGATATTTCCCACACAATAAAGCAGCACAAGTTCCTTCGGTGGATAATAAATCTTATTTCTTCAGTAAGATGAAATTTGATTATTTACTCGAGAGCAAAGTTAGATCGTTAGTTGATAATTTGTGTAACATTCTAAAGAATTTGATTTTCAAAGTTTTAACCAAACAATTCTTTTATTCACTGTACGATTATTCACATGTTTTAAAATTAGTTAAAAATATAATATTCACAATTCTTAATTGAATATTAAGTGACATTACATACATATATTTATATTAATAATTAGGAAAACAAATATATTTACTATATTGCCTGTTGCAGGGTTCAAAGAACACTATTATTACAGGTATTACGGTACGTTTATGTTCCTTAGTTTTAAATAACCATATCAAGTGTTTTTCTTCTTTCTGGCAGAATAGTAAATCCGTGTCTGCCAAAGTCCAGTCAACAGTTGCAAAGATTTGAGGATCTCAATCCAAACTTTACTACTTATTAGATTTTAATTCAATTGCTCTGAAGTCTTCAATCTTTACAGATTGAATACTAGAGAATCGGAGATCGACCACAAGGATACAGCAACAGAATATGTGTTTACTCTATGATATAATTTGCTTGTTAATGTCTGGTAATAAGCGATGACTACGACTGCGACAATGGAAATCTAATAGATCCTGTTAAATCACAGTATTAATATAAAATATATCAGACGTCAAAATAAATGCATAACTTACTTAGTAATTCACAATTTACATTCCATATAGTTTTTTTTGTTGAGTTACTTATGCCAGCATAACTTATCTGTATTTTTCATGTTGATGTTAAGTGATTAAAAACTGTGTATACAATACTAAGAGACTCACTTTTATGAGATCATTTAAGTTATTTTCACAGGATAACAGGACATTAGCTAACGTTAAATGTTAAAAAATGTATAACACAAAGTTTTCTTTGTCTTCTTTTCTTCTTTCTGTTTTTTTTATATTTTTGTATGTAACGACTCCCCAACCTGACAAAGAGGATAGATTCCAGTCCTCGAAACTTTGTTTTACACCTTTTGCAAGATACTTGTGGCAAATGTCTAAAATTTAGTTATCCCCTTAATTTATTTTTTTTGTAATATATTGCAAAATAAAACAATTGAATAGTAGGAGACAAAGTGTTCTAAAACCAAAGTTGTCAGAATTAGAACTGATTTTACTAGTATCAATATGGTTATTAATAAATTTTAAATTGGCGCCAAATGTAAGGGACGGAAGGTAGGGCCTCCAGTTTCAGTTGAACTAGGGAGTGTGCTACAAAGCAAGAGTGCGTTGAAATCAAATCTTTGCAACGTTTTCTTAATATTGACTATCCATATTAGTTTTTACTCTTTAAAACCCTACTAAAATACCCAGCTGTCGTTTTTTTTCCGTTCTACATAGAGCTCATCGTTCATGAAAAGTTATTTTTTTTTATAATTGTTATAATTTATTAAATCATGATTACATTTATACATAACTGTAGGGCAAATTTGTAACTCAGTACCAATTACATCCTTAAATAGATAGATGTACTACCTAAGGTAATGAATTACCTGACATTTATGCTACGTTATATACTAAGCTAGTAGCGCTTTATGTTAGACCGTCACTTGGATTTTATGCTTAGTTCATGGCAAATATGAATGAGTTCAGGTTCAAACCACGTATTATATTTCTTAAATATGCTTAGGTCTGAGATTCAATGAGCTTCGTATTAACATCAGTTAACTGAAAATATGAAAATGAAGAGATGATAATTACGAAAAGCCAAAACTTTAATGAGATCGGAGATTCGTTTATTATGCCTTTTCAAAACTTTCAAATATCTTAAAACCATACCTATATCGAAAAATTATAAAGGAACGTCCCGAATAATGCCAAAGTTTCCATATATCTGTTTGGGTCGCTCAATTTAAAAGTTTCATCCAAATACTAAAACGCCATATGCAAATGTTAATGAGACCTTCTAAAATCGATCATGCTACATTTACAATAGTACCGTCGTGAATATATGATGAGATATATCGGTAATTTGCACAGAACACTCTTAGTAGTACTTGAACACACCGAACTTGATATTGTCTCAGGCATGCCTTATTGTATGATATCTACCTTGTAATGTGCTGTAGGATTGCTTTGTCTAAGGCTTGATAGGCATTTATCATTAAGAATTAGGTGTAAAACAGTTCTCTTCCTTTGTCTTACTGATATTTTACACCCATCCAATTTTAAAACAATGAGTGGACACCATTTTTATACGTGAATTAAATTAAATTGGCTAATGAAATCGTCCATTATGTCACTTACTATTCAAATACTTAGTGGCTTTAAGTTAATTTAATTTCATATAATGTAAATTTCGCAACCTAGTCGGCCAGTATAATAAAATATTATTTTACATCCAATGTTCCGGAACTAAAGTATTGGGCGGAGTAACTACCTAATTGGTACGTACGTGTATGAATATTTTCTTATAACCCTTTTTAGCAGCCCAGCTATGTGACCAAGCAGACCTCGCGCGCTTTGTCCGTAAGTTAAATTTATCTTTTCGTATTATGAAATAAGCCCTTTGATGCCAAACGTATAAAAATGAATGTAACGTAAAGTAATGTTGTAAATTGTAAAGTAACTTACCCTTGAATATCTTTTATTTGTTTGATTGAGATAGATAAAAGTTGTGGCGTCGTTCTTATGGCGAACACGTTTTTATAAATAGTAATTTGTGTCATTAAATGGCTAATACCGTCGCGAATTAGTTTTAGGCGAGTTTACGTGTTCCACGTGTCTCACGGCTCACAGGGCACATATTATTTGAGTAGATGGCTACCAGTTTATTAACTTCTACTCATCGTCTAGTAATCACCGACTAGACATAACCCTTCTTAGACTACAGCGCCATTGTCTCGTGCCAAGACGCCGACACCCGGGTTGTGAGTCTACACATTGCGAAGGGAAGTAAAATCTTAATGTCTTATAAAGTAAAACATCGTAGGCATAATTTCAGAGAACATTGGATATTTTAGGTCCACCTAGAAGATATACATTTTTAGTTCTTATATTCTAAATGGCAGCAAAGTGGCATTACATACATTTTTCATTTACCATCTAAAAGTGGTGCTTGTAAGTTTTTAATAAATTAAATTGAACTTATGAGTAAACTTTGCAATTCGAGTATTTATTACTACGACCTCAGAGGTCACCACCCCCATGTGTTATCGTCATACGGTACAATTGTGCTCTAGGTTTGCTTTGACTATAGCTGCATCAAATCAACCTGCACGTACAATTCTACTCCAAATAGTACCAATAATATTTAGAACTGTGTTTTGTTACACTAGAACTAAATATCATGCAAATACAGAGAGTACTGTTAATTATTTACAGAGTATATTTCATTTTTAAAACATCGGTATTAGTTATATATACTTAATATTGTACATACATATTTGGTATTAAAACACTTGTCTTTTGTGACTGTTAACATTAGATTGTAGCACTATGGCCGTCTTAATAAGTTACAAGTTCCATATGGCAGAGTTCTTAATAAGTAGTGTATACTTATATCAGTATATCTCAAGTACCTATGATAATCATCACAAGGGCTTGTACCTTCTAGTGTGTTTTGGCTATAGATCTGCATATCAAATAAATCTGCACTTAAAATTCCACTTCGTATTGTGTATACGCTTAATATTGGACAAATAATATTGAAAACTGTTATAACAGTCCTATTTAGTACTGGCTTGTCTGTAACAACATCAGATTTAAGACGCTGCGTTCATAGGAAGGTGAACTGTAGGTAAAGTCTACATTCATATAAATCAACCCTTCCCACCACGGTTACGTTTTATATAAAAAACTCAGTTGCTAAATCGTGCTTAGAGATCGTGTCAGTAACATCGTAATACACTCAGCTGTTCACGCCGATGAAACAATGAAAATTTCAATTCACCTGAATTACCTACACTATGTTTTGTAATCTATGTGACTGTGATATCGAAAACGGTCTAAATTGTTCTTTTTGAGTTTCTTGTCCTCGACTTTTATTAAATCTCTTCAGACAAAAACGGCTTCAGATTCATGGAGAAAAGTCATCAGATACATGAAGAGGAAATTAAACTGGAGCTAAACTCAACACTAAATAAATATAATAAATCAACTCCTCCCACCATTGGATGTACATTGTGTGTCCATACTACTTTTAGATGTATGACGCACGCGTTTATCGCCGTCACGGACAGGAAAAACAATGTTATGGAACATTTGTGGAGTTTATTCTAAAATATGCTGAATCAGGAACACCACAAGGTTCTAACTTGTAACTTTTGTTTTTTCTGTTGATATTTAGATCTTTCGACGAGGTGCAGACTTAAATGGCAGATGGAGGCAGAAGGTTAAGAGAAGTACACCGTCCTGTATCTTGTTGCTATAATAGATTCACAGCTGGTCTTCTTTAAAAGCATTTGTTTCAAAGGCTAGGATGAGTCTTATTATGTGTATTGCACGTCCTTTAGTGACAAAGAATCTGGTGCCTTGTTTCACATATCCCGGTTCCAAAGCCCTTTTTAATAAACTACTGTTGTTTTGACTATGATCAGGGGCTACAAAAATACTGTGGGCAAGGCTGTTGCTGAATTGCTTGTCATAAGTCTATGATTTACATAATATTTCAGCTATAAGAATACTAGACACTGGCTTTTGCAACTCAAGACTCTTTCAATGGTACCTATTCCCTTGAACTTGTCCCTGCAATTACAGATATCCGTATCGGGAATAGAGATTTTATTACGATTTTTATAGAATTTTTAGAATATAAGAAGTACATGTTATAACTTTGTAACTGGGCTTAATGCTTTGTTAGAAAGCTGATTTTTAGAAATAATTATGTAGGGTTCTTGATTATTAGGAGGATTAGTTAAATTTAGTAGTAAGTTATGCTAAACTAAAATTTTAAAATAAAGGTTTTTACCACTTTTACTGTATTATATACGTAGTTTTTAGTAATTATATAGTATTTTATTTTATTCATTACATAATGTGTAATTTCATGTAGTATTATTGCGTGTTTTCAATATATGATCGTGAAGGGTTTGGAGATCCAGAGCTGAACCAGTGGCCATTGTGAGACGTTACATCAATGTCAGATAAATAAGCAGAAGAACTTCTGCTGGAATGGAACTGCAAGTAAAGTTATAGCTACAACGATTTATGGCGGGATTCCATTTGCCAGAGTAACGTCCCGTGGTCAGTTGTATTCTTTCTAAATAACATCACTTATCTAAATTGCCAATTCTCTCGTATTTATGAACACTTTAACTTCATATGTTTCCTCTGAATTATAGTAATATACTTTGAAATTGGCAAGGGTTGGAATGGTTCATAATAACCGTTAAACGAATCGTTTCCTTGCAGTTAGCCTATACAAAAGAACGTTAGTTTTTCTGGAATTAGTTTGATCTGTAAAACTGAGGCTTATACAAAATATAGTAAGGTAAATTTAAATATGATTAACTATTGTAATACAGAGACGAATAACTTTACAATATAAAGGACCTGTCAATGTATATTTTCTCTATCGTCGTTACTACCAAACTGCCAATTTATAAATTGTACACAAAGATATTTAATATTAATAATTAATATTCAAATTATTAAATAACTTGAGAACGATGTATACATTTATGTATCTTATAATAATGAAAAAAGGGTTGCTTCCTTCCTGCGAATGTCTCTGAAAATGTAGAATTAAACGTCAAATTGAAATGGTATATCACTTAATGTTAATAAATATACTCATATATTAATTGAGTTTAATATTTTTTTTGCGCTACTAAATCTCTAGCTTAACTGGACAGATAATGAACAAGTTGGAAGAAAGACAATAATTGTATAGAGTGATGCATTGTATAATGGAAATGATATAGGTCAGTCAATTACAGATTTTGGATAGGGTGGCCTCCTCTTTCCAAGCTGCTACTGAATAAATATAGCACATAGAGGAACAAATATATAGTTTTTTTTTTTTTTAATTAGTGTAGTTTCAAAGTCTACAATAGTCAATATTAAATACAACTTAAAACCTAAATTAAATCGAATATTATTATTGGCAACTCGACGAAGTACAGGCCTTACATGTTTTTTATTATCATTATGAATATAACATTTTATGCTAATTGTGTGTTTTTAACTAAACTTTTTATTGTTATCTCATAAATGAAAATGCTTCACTAAATGTATTGCTGCATGCTAATCTTGAAAACAGGTGGAACAATTCGGCTAATAGTTTTTGTAATACATCCGTTGAAGTCCGAGGAAGGTTTTATATAAAAAGCAAAATTACATAATTATTTATTAAACACTAGTTGTTTACCGCGGCTTTCCACGCTTTTCATACGCTTTGTCCGTGTATAAGCGATTCTGGTTCAAGTGAATTTTATTTCCAACGCTTATATAGAGTTTGACTGTTGGCACAATCAAGCCTTTGTGTCATTGTAAATTTACATGTACTTTGTTTATAACAAAGTGGTCTAACACTCAAGCTTTAAGTTCAAACTGATATTTATTTTTAAGACAAATACACCTCATAACTTAGTGCCTTCAAATAATGTTTGACTAGGTAGTATACGTAATTGTCTTGTAATTGCCGTTTATAACATGCAGGTGCTTTGAAAACTTTGATCTTATGCAGTGCCGCCTTGTTGGGAGTTATATTAATGAGCATATCATATAAAACTTCTCCGTAATAAATACAGATATAATTACAAATGTCCATAATGATCGGTCTTATAAGATTCTATATATAAATAAAATACAGATAAACTAATTGGTATTTTTGATTTTAAATGGTTTCGACGTGTTCGATTTCATAACTGGAGCAGCAAAGTATCTAAAATTAGGACATACAATTCTTATTTATATCAAGTAATATCTGTAAACAATAACGCCGTAGTATACATACCGATACTTACACAATGAATGTTATTGTAACGATAATGTGCTGACTTACATTAAATACAACAGACCATAGTTATTGCTATAGCTCAATATATTTTACTGAAACTAACCTAGTTTTTAGCTAAGGTACTTTCAACACATATTGTTACAGCACCACATTCAATTTTGTAAAGTTTAATTGAAAAGGATTTAAACTATTAAGTTTATCATTACCGTATTTTATCAAAATTTAAAATTTAATTAATGAAGAAGAGATCATATTGCAGATCTAGAAAAAGAGTGTTACTGATTTTTTTGTATCACTGAACGATTATAAATGTCCAGAAAATCCTGTTTCTTTTAGTAGAATTGCTTCAATTTGTATAAATATGTTATTTTAATAACTATAAATACGCTTTCACAGCAATTACAGTAGAGTAATAGTCTGTATATTCTCTGTAAAACATAGTCTGAAATCCTCATGGTACTTCGTTGAGAAAAATAAAATCGGAACATCCGTTTTGCACAGCAATCCATATCTGCCGGTGACCACAATATGAGGTCTCAGCAGGACATTAGTTATTTCAACCGACCCAGTTCGTATTGCAGGTTTTAATTTAGTGCCACATATATGTCAGAGTGTGACACGATATGAGAATATTTTATGCCTTTCTATAGTCGTGTTCACCCTTTCCACATGATGTGTGTGTTTGTACGTGCGTGTGTTTGTGAGCTGAGCTTAATTACGCTTTACAAGAAATGCATAGTAATGTTTTGCTTTACAAGAATCATGTCCCCCGGACTGACACGAGCACCCGATTAGGAGAAATGTTCAGAATAAGTGTATAAAACAGCTCTTCATGTTGTTTGGTAAGACATGGGCCTTTAGAAAAATGAAAACTTATCCAAATCCATCTGAATGTGAGAATCACGACAGTATTAATTTCGTGACAGTTATTCTCTATACACTTTACCAAAAATTGATAGAATCATAATTAATAAAATCATAATTACTTCGAAACGTGAAGGAAAAAGGATTTTTTCGGATATTTGCCATCGTTTAGCGATACAAAAAAAATCAATAACACTACGTTTCGACAACTGCAATCTGATCTCCTCTTCAGGTTAATAACTAACCTAATTACAACCTATGTTAAAATAAAGAAAACATACCAGAGCGTTATGACACGCATAAGGCAGGAATCGCAACCACCATTCCCAACTTCACTAACTCTAACGGTTCAAGGTCTTTGATTTGTTTACTGGTTCCGGGTGCGTACCGAGAATCAATTCTTTGTTTGAAGTTTGTGTTTGACGATAGAAGGATTGTGAAGGGAACAGGAATTTTTCCGGACATTTGCCATCTTTCAGTAATACGAAGAATTAAGACTTAACTAGAGAATAAGGGTATAAAACAGCTCTTGAGTACCAAGTATGGGTCTTGATAAAAATTAAAACTTATCTAAAACCATCTGAATGTCAGAATTGCAACAGCATTGTTTTCGTGACAGTCATTCCCCATAACCTTGACCAAAACTTGATAGAATCGCAATCAAAATATCATAATTGCTTCGACTTGTTTCCATTCCAATACATGTGGTCACATCTTCTAAGTGGACGAATCTCTCATAAAAAAAAATGGACTTGGACCTCTTAGACCAATCGTTCTCGTCATGTATCATGTCTAAGCGAATACATATCACAAATATCCAGTCTACCAATATATGACAAATTGAAATAGCTGGGTAGCGAAACTCTCACCAGTCTAGGAACTTTGAGATCCACGGAATTACCAGTTATACTCTTAATATTGGTATAATTGTGTAGCCACGGATTCTATTCCAAGTGACACAGTGATGGCGAACCACAATGCGTTGGTCGGACTGAGTCACTAAGGTCAGAAAAGCAATAGACAAGAATCATAGTTTTTAAATAACAGGACAATCCATGTAATACGGTCCAAGTTCTGCTCTTGATTCAACTCTTTATCTGTTCAGGGAAAATGAGCTTTTAATGTATAAACACATTTTGATAATCCATGAGGTACATACATGTACTTTATATTAATCTTTCTCTCCTGAATCACACACGAGAAAAATTAAGGATTTACCATGGAAGTATATAGAAAATCTCGAAGTTCTAAGGCATGTATTTAAAAAATATTTAAACCATAATTTACGGTTTCATTGTATACTTCTAATTTAGCACTACTGTGAAAGTTCAACTTTAATACCCAATATTTCGCATTTACACGACTACATCAAGTTTGTCCGAAAAGAGAAAACTTCTTACAAGAGTATTTATAGGAGTGACAGAATCAAAGTCCAGTGTGCAGGAAAGTTGGGATTGGGCTACTTTGTCCCTACGACTACTGCTGACTGAGCTTGGACCTTGTTACTGCTGGGACACTGACAGGCATATAATGGCTGTACCCTTGTCTTCTGTCTTTCTCCTTCTCAACAACTGTCCAGCTATCGTTTTTCCTTCCAATTTATCCCCTTGTTTGCCTGTTTTCCGTTCACTTATATTATTCAGACTTATTCCACTTAACGTATCACAGTACGTACCATGTTTTCTGCTTATGAAGTTACTGATGCATGTTTGATTTCCTACCTCTTTTTTTCTCAAGCCACAGTACAATTGTCATACACAAGTCATGGCAACCAACCAGTTTCTAGTACCTTGTGTACAAACATTCACAGCTTTGTTCATTAAGGTAGGTTTTATATCAAACGTTGAAGTAGTATTTAAAACGATGGGTAATATATGGTTTAAATTCGTTACTAGTCTAGTCTGTAATACAAATTAGATATAAATTCGTCTTTGCATTCTACATTACACTACTTACTGATCAAGCCCTGTATGTTTAATACTTTCCACAATTTAGATGTAATATTCAGGTAAGTTTATAATATGTTAAGTAAATATTATCATAATTGTTCCGAATTCTAAATTATTCTGAGAACATGTCCAATTTTTCTTTCTCTATCAAAGAATGATAGATTGGTCCAAATTGGTCCAGCCAAGAATTGGAGCTTAGCAACACGTTTAGCGATTCAATTTTATTTATACACAAAGTTGTAGTCTAGGTTATGATTTTATTATAATCTGAACTCCTTAGCATGACATAAACATCTCCTCCTACATATCTTTTCTTTCAAAAAATTTATTCATTCCAAATCAGTATAAATTTAAGACATGTATAATTTATAACGAAATATTTTACGAAAACCTCAGTTAATGTTACCAAATCAATATTTTTTTCATAATGTCAATCACCAAATATCATTTCACCACGTCCTGGAAACTATTTGTAAAGTATTATTAAGTAATATATTTAAATTTAATGGATGTTTCTAAATTCTAAATGTATTCCACATCTGCAAAGACTTACAGTGCAGTAAAGTGGCCAGCAAGACTACAAAATATAGTGGAATCTATGTGAAGAGGTATTCTGATTTCTCATTAGGTGCACAATTGTCTCCTATGCTAAAACTGGGAAATTAGTTTATTTTGAGCTTCGTAGTTGCTACCTTTTTTGGATCTCTTCAGACGAACATAATTCCAGATTCCTGGAATCAAATTCCAGACACTAAGAGTAATGTGAACTGGAGCTATATTTTACATTAGCATTAAATCAGCTGTATATATTTATTTTATATTCTGCCATATATTTTTACAGCCCCCTGACAACTGAAAAAGTGTGTTGCCACCATGTATCTGTTGTGACGTGGACTGGTATCTGGGGGTGAATTAAACCGGGACGTTCGTTCACAGCCCAATCTAATTCAGTGGGCCACCAAAATATGAAGGTCTCAGCAGGCCATTAGTTATTTTGTCGGCCCAGTTCATAACGCAGGTTTCAATTTACTGTACGGTATCTGTCATTGTCCGGCAGCGATGTGAAAGAGGTTTATTGCTTTACCCTCTGGTACATTAATTTACCTGTACCTCGTGATCAGCGTTATGGTTATCGTTTTTACCTTAATGCACCTTTTAATCTTAACTAAAATTATCAGTTATTAAAGGATATCCTGGACCACTAGTAATAAAATCTTCTGTTAGTGTTAGAAGTGTTTCAATAATAGTAACTGAAAAACTTTTATATAATAAAGGCGAATGTTGCAATCATAACAGAGAAGAGTAGTGAGATGATCTACCCAACAATTAATAAACATTTGGTGTTCCAACGAACATCATAAATAATAAAAGAGCGTAAATATTTTATGGTTTGTAAGCGAAGGTAAGTATTGACAGAAAAAGCTGGGAAATTCACTTTCCACGAATCAAACAATATAAGTTCTAGAGATCTCGGTAACTTTTATTTCTTGAAACTACTTTTTTGAAAAATGAGGTGGTATTTTTATGGCATCATTAGTTTCGGTGATGCAAGCCGATTACATATTTAGGTTTTTGATTAAAGGCTAGTCTTATTATTTAATGTCTGCTAATTATACAACTAACTGGTCTTTTCAACGTGTCTTCGTTTTATCAGGCAATGTCTAAAAACGAGTGTACGATCATTCTAAATTTCCATTATAAACACCTACGCAGTCAATAATAACCCTTGGTCTTTCAGAAAGACGTGGTCAGTTTGACTTCAGAAAACTTGCATCGCTATTTTATTTATTTATTACAATGCTAAAAGATATGACAACTATTTCAATAGTTAATGAATTTGTAGTATAAATTCAATTTGTTGGTTCATCCATTTTTTTTTTTTTTTTTTTTTTTTTTTTTTTTTTTTTTTTTTTTTTGAGTACCGGGAATGCATTTACGCACAGAATGTGGGTGGGTCTCACCCTGTTCTACACATGGAGTATCCACTAAATCCCCTACGGGCAGCGGAGATCTAAGCCGGGAAACTTTTTCAGGATTACTTCATACCTGGCCGCGGTGTCTTGCGCCCTAACAGAGTAATGCTACTTTTCCAGGAGCCTAAGAGTCAGTCAGGCAACTCTCTTCTCCAAAACAGCATTCCTCATGACCTCACTTCGCAGCACTATCCCGACCACGGCTTCTGCTGAGACATCACCGATGTCACAGTGACAGTTCAATCAATTAATCAATTCCTTATCACATTTTCTTAGAAATATCAATATAATCGTATTTCTTACAAGACAGTAAATCGAGGTGCAAACTTATGATAAAGCAAGTATGTATATATATATATATATATATTATATTATTCTGTTTCTCTCTACCTATTATTATTCTTGTTGATGAAAACGTCACAGTTTAATTTCCATAAAAAGATAAGTATCTAGTATAATTAGCCATGTACATTTTGCTACAACATTGTGTTTTAATAACTGTAGCAAATCCGCTATATTGTTCTTAAAACTTATAGAAGTTCTTAGAACTACTAATACTGAGACACGGTTGTGAACATTTCATTGAAAAAAAACATTTATTTTGAGTGACATTTTTATTCCACAAAGATGAGTTGCATTCAGCATTCTCTTGATTATAGTCCTACAATAGAACACTCCTTTTATTTTAAAAATAAAAATTAAGTAAAAATGTTCCGTAGTTAAATAATATATTCTAATTTATATTTCGGGGCATGTATATTCTGTGGTCATGATTCTACTCATTAATATTCCAATTATTTCTACACGTTTGCATTTTTCGAAGAACCCAACTTTAAGATGTAAGTGATTGGAAAATATATATGCATCTAAAGTATTATAGACATTATAAAATATTGGTAAATGTAATCTTGAACAGTATTAAGAGTAACAATAACTAATTGCCAATTGCTAATTGGTTTTGGGCTAATTATAATCCCGATTTAAGCACACGGTAAAGTTAAAATGTGAACAAAGCAAAATGTGTAGGCCTACATGTGAAGAAAATACTGTGCAGCTGATGAAAATGTTGCTTTGGCGGTACAGATATGTACAAGATCTCCAATCACTCAGGCGATGATTTTGAGGGTCTGGAATTTGAAACATAGTTTTCATAGACATTTCATAGAAATGTACTCGTACAAAGCCTCCCTATATCCTTTAACTTCTACGTGTATTAAATTAATAAAAGCAAGACAACTGAGTAGTTATGGATGACTAATAAAATATTTATTGTTTAATTTGTTTAGTTGAAGTAACTAACGCGTGAAGACCTTGGATCTATTTACAGACAGAAATCGTTTATAAATCCCAACTATAGTGTAATCCTAACACTCAAAATTCTCATTATTTAGTGTGTTAAGCTCTGTGTGTAGATCTATATTGTGTTTGTTTATTTGCACAAGTGTGCATTTTACAGTGCCGGAATTGCACGAAACGTGTAAAACTGATTTCACTTTATCAGAACTCTTTCGTATATTCAACTATATAAGGTTAATATCACAAATTTTGAACCTGCACCTAGATATGCGTGTTATTTAGTAGCCTTCTAAAGGAGCACTCAAAGCGCACAGGTTATACTGCATAAAACATTCCTGTATATAGAATTTTATCATCCAGGAGGGTTCTCTTCTGTCAGTTCGTCCCTTCAAATTTAACTATACTGCGAACAGCAAAAACCAATGTATCACTTTAATCTGGACAACCCATCACATATAGTTGAATATTATATATTATAAGATTTTTTAATATATAACAATGGCAAATGTCTCAAACTTTACTTTCTTTAAAATTATCCATAGAAAAAAACTAACTTTAATCGTATGAAATTTAGCTATCACTTTACTAAAAAAAATTATTTCAAATTAACAAATAACACATAAAATAATAGATAATATGAAGAAATTGTAGAATATAACAAAAACTATACCATGTGTGTGTTTAATTTTTTTCT
This sequence comes from Homalodisca vitripennis, assembly GCF_021130785.1. Classification (NCBI taxonomy): domain Eukaryota; kingdom Metazoa; phylum Arthropoda; class Insecta; order Hemiptera; family Cicadellidae; genus Homalodisca; species Homalodisca vitripennis. The sequence goes on from NC_060212.1 coordinate 21,509,037, forward strand.
TTTCCACAAAACACAAAATATATTGCCTTACATATTTAAGGGATACAGTTCTGGGTGATTCATGGGAAATGTCTAAGCTTTATAAAAGAAAACGTGACGTCATAGCCAAGAACAACACAACCTACCTCCCTTGATCAAAGCCGATCGAAGCAACTGCTTTCGCTTAGATGACGTTACTGAATCTGACGTGAAACACAGAGTTCCAGCTTTCCCTTTTATAATTTAGAAACATACTGCAAGTTCCCTGAGTTATTATATACCTTTTTATAAGCCATTTAAAACTTTACACCAATAGCTTTAGAGGGTGTGATGAATTAAAACTGGCATTTGTGTTTTATTTCAACCTTTATTCTGTTAAGACCAAATTGAATACTGAACACAGACTATTATACAAACATCAATAGTAGTCACTTAAGTTTTGTGTATTGAGCATTGAACACAGACTTACAACACCTATTGTACAAACATCAAAAGCAGTCACTCAAGTGTTGGGTGTTGAACATTGAACACAGACCTACAACACATATTGTACAAACATCAATCTCATTCACTTACTTTTGCATATTAAACATTGAACACAGACCTACAACACCTATTGTACAAACATCCAAAGCGGTGACTCAAGTGTTGCGTATTGAACATTGAACACAGACCTACAACACATATTGTACAAACATCAAAAGCGGTGACTCAAGTGTTGCGTATTGAACATTGAACACAGACCTACAACACATATTGTACAAACATCAAAAGCAGTGACTCAAGTGTTGCGTATTGAACATTGAACACAGACCTACAACACATATTGTACAAACATCAAAAGCAGTGACTCAAGTGTTGCGTATTGAACATTGAACACAGACTTACAACACATATTGTACAAACATCCAAAGCAGTCACTCAAGTGTTGCGTATTGAACATTGAACACAGACCTACAACACCTATTGTACAAACATCAAAAGCGGTGACTCAAGTGTTGCGTATTGAACATTGAAACACAGACCTACAACACCTATTGTACAAACATCCAAAGCAGTGACTCAAGTGTTGCGTATTGAACATTGAACACAGACCTACAACACATATTGTACAAACATCAAAAGCGGTGACTCAAGTGTTGCGTATTGAACATTGAACACAGACCTACAACAAATATTGTACAAACATCAAAAGCAGTGACTCAAGTGTTGCGTATTGAACATTGAACACAGACCTACAACACCTATTGTACAAACATCCAAAGCAGTCACTCAAGTGTTGCGTATTGAACATTGAACACAGACCTACAACACCTATTGTACAAACATCAAAAGCGGTGACTCAAGTGTTGCGTATTTGAAACATTGAACAGGACACCTACAACACATATTGTACAAACATCAAAAGCAGTGACTCAAGTGTTGCGTATTGAACATTGAACACAGACCTACAACACATATTGTACAAACATCAAAAGCGGTGACTCAAGTGTTGCGTATTGGACATTGAACACAGACCTACAACACCTATTGTACAAACATCCAAAGCAGTGACTCAAGTGTTGCGTATTGAACATTGAACACAGACTTACAACACCTATTGTACAAACATCAAAAAGTAGTCACTCAAGTGTTTGCGTATTGAACATTGAACACAGACTTTTTGAATTTTTGAATTTTTTGGATTTGAACACAGACACTGTAATATGTTTTAAAACATGGTTATTTTAGAAAAAATTAAAATAACTCTTTTTGAAGTCAATTTTTTGACTTTTAACCTCTTACATGCATCATTATACTTCATTTACTTTTTTCACCCAAAAGTTTTGTAATACTGATGACCAACCACCCAAACCAAACTGAGTACTATCATACACATTTATTTGGTAGATTTATAGATAAGACTTTCGTTGCAATTGATCAGGTACTTTGATGCCCTGTTACGTCAGGATATTTTATATAGATAACATATTGTTTGATGATGGTTCATGTCACTCTCCATAATACTTAAGAGTAACCTTGATGGCAAAGATTACACTATCGAGAATAAACGTATTTTTTAAAACGACTTGAGTAGTATCGTCAATTTAACATGTTTATTTTGTGGATTGATAGTTAAGACTTTTATTATAATCCATCAGGTACTTTGATACCCCGTCTTAACAGTTTATTTTTATATAGACAACACAGAGTTTGATAATGCACGCCCCTCCACGGGATTTGGCTAAGAATTATCAAAGCCTATAACTTCTAATGGTATCTAGGAAAATAAACTAAGCTATAATCTTAAATTTTCTTCAATTATTAGTAAGGAATCTTCAAAATTAAAAATCCACTTTCAAACAATATTTTCTTTTACAGTTTAATTCTAAGAACCCTTAAGAACCAATTGTTTGACGGTTGGCTTTGTGGAAACTATTAATTATGTATTGTATGAAGTTGGTAAGATCGTCACGGCTAAATGTTTGTAGGAAGCTAAACTTTACCGTAGATAACCGTGACAAATTTGCATGAATATAGCGTACATAATGGAGTCAATCAGCCGTATCTATTGTTCTAAAATGAGTTTTTAGAGCTATAAATACTGAGATAATACTAATGCTGTGTGGTGATAACTGATTGTAGGAAACTTTCCCAGTTCAAATCATATTTTTTTAATTTCATAATTTTCTATTCCACAAAAATGAGGTAAGTTAATATGTGGCTACATTTTTAAGGTTAATACAACAAAGAAGTTTACATGCGTAGTAAATTAAAATTAAATTAGTTTTACAGTCAAACTAATGAAAAAACTATACTTATAGAAATTGCTGTTTTAAGGTAATGCATTTTGTAAAAAAACTTTTTTTAGCGCTACTTCTGCTAAAAGAGTTTTTTGTTAAAGTATGAAATTGGATTATATAGCTATAAGCAGTTCACATAATAGCAAATTAACTAATTAATTAATTAATTGCATAATATTTGATAATATCTTGCTTATTAACGATTCAGTTCTTGATTGTAACTTATATACGTCTATAATCTAACTCGTTATCAACTAACTTACATTAAAACATAAAACCAATATTTAATACTTTGATTTTTTTTTGTGAGGCCTTTCTTTTGTAGTTACTTTTGTGATGTGTCTGAAGAAGATAGCCTCGCTATCGAAAGGCCTCACAAAAAATAAAAGCATTAAATATTGGTTTTATGTTTTAATGTAAGTTAATGGTAATAGTAACCAATGTAAGCTCCATCTACAGCATTTCGTTATCAATTGCTTCTTTTTATCAATATATTCAATATTTTTACAGATTATTATAAACTTAATGATATTATAGGCTATTTAAAAGGTCATCAATTTGTTACATAAAAATGGACTTTAAGGTGTATTTTTTTTTTTTTTTTTTTTCTCTCTTCGTTTAATTAAACAGGCTCGGGTGAATTCCCATGACGCCTCGTGGTTCTCTGGGGGTTAAACTTCTGCCATACATATGTTTATTTTGTGTTACTATGGATTTTCATTGAATATTTATTTTTCCAGGGAGACATATATCCAGGGAGACATATATGTTGGTGTACTGTCTTTGAAGCTATATGTGTTTTTTTATTTGTTTTAAAAATTGGTTGAGTTCCTTGTATATTTCTATGTTATGAAGTTTTAATATATCAATCAAATTCATATTATTGTATTGTATTATTGTATGTGATCTAAGTAGATTATTTAATATCTTAAAGCACAGGTCTCTCGCAAACTCGTAGGCTGGGCATCGTAGAATAACGTGGTCAAGGTATTCTCGTTCAGCGAGGGTACAACTTAAACAAAGTGGTGTGAAATATTGTTTGATGTCAAACAACTTTGTATTGACCCGAGCATGTCCAAATCTCATTCTAATTACATTGACTATCTCCCACCTTTTGAAGTTTGTCATGATGAACCAAGGGCTATGGCCGGTCGTACTTTCTATTTCTTTGTACCATGCCGCTTTTGGTGTAAGTTTGCATACCTGCTTATATGCTACTGCATACTGCCTTTGTTGATAGACTTTGAAGTCAGATGTTGGGATGTAAATATTGAACAATTTTGTGCCGTCTGCTATGGCTTGTTTTGCTAGGTTATCTATATATTCGTTATGATAAATACCTACGTGTGCTGGAACCCAGTGAAAAGTGACGTTCTTGCCACTGTCTATTATGATACTCACCGGAATACCTTCCCCTTTGGAGTAGTTGTATACGTTACTCAGTGCTGTTATGGCTGCTTGTGAATCGGAGAATATTATGATGTCTTTTTGTCTGATGGTGGCGAGTGTGAAGGTTGCTTGCAATATGGCTATAAGCTCAGCTGAGTAGCTGGATATTCCTTCTTGCAGGGAGAACTTACCTCTGATATCCAATTCTGGAATGTAGAACGCTGCACCAGCACCATTCTCGGTTTTTGATCCATCTGTATATATTTTTAGCGATTGTTTGTATATTTTCTCTGAGGTTACTTCGAGAAAACGTTGTTTTACAATAGTGTTGTTGCTTACCTTTTTTGGATATTCGAGTGTGAAGACAAATTTTATTTCATTGTCCATTGTTAATATAGGTTGTTTAAAGTCCCAGAAGGTTTTACAGCTTTCTTTAAGTGATAAGTTTGGGTCAAAAAGAATTGATTTTTTGTAAGGGAGTGTAAATACAATAGTTTAGTCTTCCTTCTCCAATATGGTCTACATTCAGTTAGCATGTTGAGAAACATGAGACTTCTGTATGCAGGATGACATTGTTCTGATAATATTTTATAAACTAACTTATCTGTAAGTATTGATCTTCTGATATTTAATGGTAGTATGTTAGCTTCAGTTTGTAGAGCAATGATTGGAGTGGTCTTAAATGCCCCTAATGATATTCTTAAAGCTTGGTTTTGTATTGCATCTAGTTTCTTCAATTCTTTGTTACAGACATGACCAAACAAAAATGATCCATAGTCTAACTTACTTCTTATCAAACTTTTATAACTATTCACTGCAAACTCTGGTGTTGCGCCCTTTGAACCACATACAATGGATTTTATAATTCCTATATCTTTCTGGCATTTTAAGGAAGTATTGTTGATGTGATTCTTAAAGTTTAACTTATTATCTATAAGTATACGTAAGAGCTTAATGCAATTTACAGTAGGAATCACTTGGTCATTGATTATTAACTGTATTTCGACGTTAGTGTTTTGCTTGCGTGAGAATATAATTACCTTGCTTTTAGTAGCGTTAAACTCCAAGTGAAGTTGGTTGAAGTTCCTTTGGATTCTGCTTAGTGCGTTTTGAACATTTGGTCGTACTGTTTCTACAAGTTTTCCAGATGAATAAATCATTATATCATCTGCAAATTGAAGTGATTTTACAAGGTACATATACCAAATATGAACATTTATTTGCGCTATATATAGTGCAAACAATAAAGGACTGAGCACACTGCCTTGGGGCAATCCTCTATTAGTATACCTAGTTATGATAAACTTAGGACTAATGAGAGTCATTTGTCTGTTTATGAGCCATGAGTTAATATAAGTCACAAACTTTGATGGAATGTTGTAGTACTTCAACTTGTTTATCAACTCTGGTATAAAAACTGTATCATATGCATTGGATAAGTCTAGTGAGGTTGCAATAGTTGTTTCATTGAAGGTTAGTGAAGTTTGAATATCTGCTACAAAATTTATCAAGTAATCATTGCATCCTATTTTTTTTCTGAACCCATATTGAGTACTAGGTAAGATGTTTGACTTTTCAATGTACCATTCCAATCTATTTTTAATCATAGTATTGAGCAGTTTTAAAACACATGGTATTAATGCTATAGGCCTATATGAAGTTTCCAATTGTTTGTCTTTATCTTTTTTGAGAAGTGCTATAATTTTAAATTGTTTCCACTTACTTGGTAGATCAGTGATTCCATTCCAAATATTGTTGAATATTGTCAGTATGTATAGTCGTGCATTATTTGGTAGGTGGCGTAACATACTGTAGGATATTTCGTCCAAACCTGGTGCAGTATCTTTCCTTTTAGATTTCTATTGCTACATTCAATTCCTTAATACTAAAACTATTTTCTATTTTTTCAGAGTTTTCGGAAGAGTTATTGCTAGAGCTACCTCTTACTTCATGTTCCATTGGTACATGATCTGGGACTATGTGACACATAAATTTTTCACATAAGTTTTGGTCTGCTAATATGGATGGTGTACTTACGTTTGTATAAGATTTTAGTCTTTTAACTATTTTCCAAGCAAATGAGGAATTATTTTTACTACTTATTTCCTGACACAATTTTTCCCATCCTTCCTTTTTGGCTTTCCTGATAATTTCCCTGGCTTTCAATTGTGTGGTTTGATAATATTGACAATTAACTGCTGTCATGTTATTTTTAAACTTTTTAAAAGCTAACCGTCTAAGGGCATCAGCTTGAGAGCATTCCTCATTCCACCATTTTTTTGGTGTAAAACCTGCTCTGTTGGATATATTATACCTTGGTATTGCTTTGTCAGCTGCTAACTCTGATATTGAGTATTTCATCCCATTGTACATCTAGTGGTATAGCTGGTAGTTCGTTTACCTGTTTTTCTACAGTTTCTGTATATAGCGCCCAGTCAGCCTTTTTGAAGTTCCTTTTATTGCTTAGTTTTACACACATGGAATTAATGTCATAGTTATAACTAATAGGGCAAGTATTAAATTTCATAAAAATTGGTAGATGGTTGCTTCCTAATGGATCATTACTTACCACCCATTCTTCTAGCAAAGCATGAAGTTTGGGAGTGGCGAAGGTGAGGTCAATGGTGGATGCCTGATGGTACATAGTTGGTATAGTGGTGTGTTTATTATTATTTAATAGTATGAATTGAGATTGGTTGTATTCATTAAATATTCTACATCCCCTGTTGTTTGCTTGCGTGGCATTCCAGTATGGGTGGTGAGCATTAAAATCACCACACAGCAAGGTATAACCTGTGTCCTTACTGAAGAGTTGATTGTGCCAGAGATTATTGTTTATCTTCTTATTAGTACAGTATATATTATAAATATTAATAGGCCTATTGTAATTATTCACCTGTATAGCCTGAAGTTGGGTTGTGCTATCATTATGTTCTAAGATGATGTTGTAGGAGATTGTATTGTGAATAATAAAAGCAGTGCCACCATATCCATCCAATCTATCAAGATGGCATATTGTGTAATTATTATCGGATAGAATATCATCCTTTTGTAACCAGGTCTCTTGTATAATACCAATGTGTATTTCTTTTTTTGCAAACATTTGCATTATCTCTGGCCATTTAGGCTTAAGAGATCTAGCGTTCCATTGTATTAAGTTAAGTTTACTTACTGCCATTTTTATCTGGCGATTTAATCGAGTGTTGTTTACTATTTGATGAGTTTCCTAAGTTAGGTTTGGTTTTGTTAGTTAATGAGCACGTCTTTGTTTGAACAGTTGAATCACTGTTCATAAAAATTACTATAATTTCATCAACTTGTTTAAGACTTGTTATTGTGCTTGAATTAAGCTTACCTCTTATTTCCTCGAGTTTTGTTTTCAGGAGTGATGAAAGATGTGATCTTTCTTGTGCGCTGAGTCTGTCTATCTGAACCGGCTTGGTGGAGGGTTTGTTTTGATCTATCAACCGTAGATCTAGGCGTATGCATGACATTAATCCTATTAGGCCTAATACTGTTAGGTGTATTGACCTTAAATTCTCTAGCAGGGGGTTGGTAGTTGCAGGTGTTTGGTTCTCTGATTGACAACAGAGGTGTGTATTTGTTGCTTACAGTTATCTGGCTACTTGGAGTAGAGGCTTTGGAGGATGGCAAGCATGGGTAGGATTCATCATCAGCTAGGTCCAATTGAGCGGCCTGTGTATAGGATAAACTTTTTGTATATTTACCTGTTTTTTTGTAGGTGATTGTCATTTGTGATTTTTGTAGGTCACTCAAGTGTTGCGTATTGAACATTGAACACAGACCTACAACACATATTGTACAAACATCAAAAGCGGTGACTCAAGTGTTGCGTATTGGACATTGAACACAGACCTACAACACCTATTGTACAAACATCCAAAGCAGTGACTCAAGTGTTGCGTATTGAACATTGAACACAGACTTACAACACCTATTGTACAAACATCAAAAGTAGTCACTCAAGTGTTGCGTATTGAACATTGAACACAGACTTTTTGAATTTTTGAATTTTTGGATTTGAACACAGACACTGTAATATGTTTAAAACATGGTTATTTTAGAAAAAATTAAAATAACTCTTTTTGAAGTCAATTTTTTGACTTTTAACCTCTTACATGCATCATTATACTTCATTTACTTTTTTTCACCAATAAAGTTTTGTAATACTGATGACCAACCACCCAAACCAAACTGAGTACTATCATACACATTTATTTGGTAGATTTATAGATAAGACTTTCGTTGCAATTGATCAGGTACTTTGATGCCCTGTTACGTCAGGATATTTTTATATAGATAACATATTGTTTGATGATGGTTCATGTCACTCCATAGGATTAAGCTGAGCGTTAACGAACGTTTTTGAATAGTACTTAAGAGTAACCTTGATGGCAAAGATTACACTATCGAGAATAAACGTATTTTTTAAAAACGACTTGAGTAGTATCGTCAATTTAACATGTTATTTTGTGGATTGATAGTTAAGACTTTTATTATAATCCATCAGGTACTTTGATACCCCGTCTTAACAGTTTATTTTTATATAGACAACACAGAGTTTGATAATGCACGCCCCTCCACGGGATTTGGCTAAGAATTATCAAAGCCTATAACTTCTAATGGTATCTAGGAAAATAAACTAAGCTATAATCTTAAATTTTCTTCATATTTTTCTTAATTATCAGTAAGGAATCTTGCAATATTCCTTTTCTGTCCGTCTGTCTATGTACTTGTCTCTTTTACGCTGGATATCTCAAGAACGAAGTATAGAGAGAGAGTGAAAGAGAGAGAGAGAGGAGGGAGGAGGTAGACAGAGAAAGGGAGGAGAGAGAGAGGGAGGGAGAAGAGAGAGAGAGAGAGAGAGAGAAGAGAGAGGAGAGAGAGAGAGAGAGAGAGAGAGAGAGAGAGAGAGAGAGAGAGCTATAGACTTGATATGTTCTAAATTTAAAATCCACTTTCAAACAATATTTTCTTTTACAGTTTAATTCTAAGAACCCTTAAGAACCAATTGTTTGACGGTTGGCTTTGTGGAACTATAATTATGTATTGTATGAAGTTGGTAAGATCGTCACGGCTAAATGTTTGTAGGAAGCTAAACTTTACCGTAGATAACCGTGACAAATTTGCATGAATATAGCGTACATAATGGAGTCAATCAGCCGTATCTATTGTTCTAAAATGAGTTTTTAGAGCTATAAATACTGAGATAATACTAATGCTGTGTGGTGATAACTGATTGTAGGAAACTTTCCCAGTTCAAATCATATTTTTTTAATTTCATAATTTTCTATTCCACAAAAATGAGGTAAGTTAATATGTGGCTACATTTTTAAGGTTAATACAACAAAGAAGTTTACATGCGTAGTAAATTAAAATTAAATTAGTTTTACAGTCAAACTAATGAAAAAACTATACTTATAGAAATTGCTGTTTTAAGGTAATGCATTTTGTAAAAAAACTTTTTTTAGCGCTACTTCTGCTAAAAGAGTTTTTTGTTAAAGTATGAAATTGGATTATATAGCTATAAGCAGTTCACATAATAGCAAACTAACTAATTAATTAATTAATTGCATAATATTTGATAATATCTTGCTTATTAACGATTCAGTTCTTGATTGTAACTTATATACGTCTATAATCTAACTCGTTATCAACTAACTTACATTAAAACATAAAACCAATATTTAATACTTTGATTTTTTTTTGTGAGGCCTTTCTTTTGTAGTTACTTTTGTGATGTGTCTGAAGAAGATAGCCTCGCTATCGAAAGGCCTCACAAAAAATAAAAGCATTAAATATTGGTTTTATGTTTTAATGTAAGTTAATGGTAATAGTAACCAATGTAAGCTCCATCTACAGCATTTCGTTATCAATTGCTTCTTTTTATCAATATATTCAATATTTTTACAGATTATTATAAACTTAATGATATTATAGGCTATTTAAAAGGTCATCAATTTGTTACATAAAAATGGACTTTAAGGTGTATTTTTTTTTTTTTTTTTTTTCTCTCTTCGTTTAATTAAACAGGCTCGGGTGGAATTCCCATGACGCCTCCGTGGTTCTCTGGGGGTTAAACTTCTGCCATAACATATGTTATTTTGTGTTTTACTATGGATTTTCATTGAATATTTATTTTTTTCCAGGGAGACATATATCCAGGGAGACATATATGTTGGAGTACTGTCTTTGAAGCTATATGTGTTTTTTTATTTGTTTTAAAAATTGGTTGAGTTCCTTGTATATTTCTATGTTATGAAGTTTTAATATATCAATCAAATTCATATTATTGTATTGTATTATTGTATGTGATCTAAGTAGATTATTTAATATCTTAAAGCACAGGTCTCTTCGCAAACTCGTAGGCTGGGCATCGTAGAATAACGTGGTCAAGGTATTCTCGTTCAGCGAGGGTACAACTTAAACAAAGTGGTGTGAAATATTTGTTTGATGTCAAACAACTTTGTATTGACCCGAGCATGTCCAAATCTCAATTCTAATTACATTGACTAATCTCCCACCTTTTGAAGTTTGTCATGATGAACCAAGGGCTATGGCCGTCGTACTTTCTATTTCTTCTTTGTACGTGCCGCTTTTGGTGTACGTTTGGCATACCTGCTTATATGCTACTGCATACTGCCTTTGTTGATAGACTTTGAAGTCAGATGTTTGGGATGTAAATATTGAACAATTTTGTGCCGTCTGCCTATGGCTTGTTTTTGCTAGGTTATCTATATATTCGTTATGATAAATACCTACGTGTGCTGGAACCCAGTGAAAAGTGACGTTCTTCTTGCCACTGTCTATTATGATACTCACCGGAATACCTTCCCCTTTGGAGTAGTTGTATACGTTACTCAGTGCTGTTATGGCTTGCTTGTGAATCGAGAATATTATGATGTCTTTTTGTCTGATGGTGGCGATGTGAAGGTTGCTTGCAATATGGCTATAAGCTCAGCTGAGTAGCTGGATATTCCTTCTTGCAGGGAGAACTTACCTCTGATAATCCAATTCTGGAATGTAGACGCTGCACCAGCACCATTCTCGGTTTTTGATCCATCTGTATATATTTTTAGCGATTGTTTGTATATTTTCTCTGAGGTTACTTCGAGAAAACGTTGTTTTTACAATAGTGTTGTTGCTTACCTTTTTTGGATATTCGAGTGTGAAGACAAATTTTATTTCATTGTCCATTGTTTAATATAGGTTGTTTTAAAAGTCCCAGAAGGTTTTACAGCTTTCTTTAAGTGATAAGTTTGGGTCAAAAGAATTGATTTTTTTTGTAAGGGAGTGTAAATACAATAGTTTAGTCTTCCTTCTCCAATATGGTCTACATTCAGTTAGCATGTTGAGAAACATGAGACTTCTGTATGCAGGATGACATTGTTCTGATAATATTTTATAAACTAACTTATCTGTAAGTATTGATCTTCTGATATTTAATGTAGTATGTTAGCTTCAGTTTGTAGAGCAAATGATTGGAGTGGTCTTAAATGCCCCTAATGATATTCTTAAAGCTTGGTTTTGTATTGCATCTAGTTTCTTCAATTCTTTGTTACAGACATGACCAAACAAAAATGATCCATAGTCTAACTTACTTTCTTATCAAACTTTTATAACTATTCACTGCAAACTCTGGTGTTGCGCCCTTTGAACCACATACAATGGAATTTTATAATTCCTAATATCTTTCTGGCATTTTAAGGAAGTATTGTTGATGTGATTCTTAAAGTTTAACTTATTATCTATAAGTATACGTAAGAGCTTAATGCAATTTACAGTAGGAATCACTTGGTCATATGATTATTAACTGTATTTCGACGTTAGTGTTTTGCTTGCGTGAGAATATAATTACCTTGCTTTTAGTAGCGTTAAACTCCAAGTGGAAGTTGGTTGAAGTTCCTTTGGATTCTGCTTAGTGCGTTTTTGAACATTTGGTCCGTACTGTTTTCTACAAGTTTTTCCAGATGAATAAATCATTATATCATCTGCAAATTGAAGTGATTTTTACAAGGTACATATACCAAATATGAACATTTTATTTGCGCTATATATAGTGCAAACAATAAAGGACTGAGCACACTGCCTTGGGGCAATCCTCTATTAGTATACCTAGTTATGATAAACTTAGGACTAATGACGAGTCATTTGTCTGTTTATGAGCCATGAGTTAATATAAGTCACAAAACTTTGATGGAATGTTGTAGTACTTCAACTTGTTTATCAACTCTGGTATAAAAAACTGTATCATATGCATTGGATAAGTCTAGTGAGGTTGCAATAGTTGTTTCATTGAAGGTTAGTGAAGTTTGAATATCTGCTACAAAATTTATCAAGTAATCATTGCATCCTATTTTTTTTCTGAACCCATATTGAGTACTAGGTAAGATGTTTGACTTTTCAATGTACCATTCCAATCTATTTTTAATCATAGTATTGAGCAGTTTTTAAAACACATGGTATTAATGCTATAGGCCTATATGAAGTTTCCAATTGTTTGTCTTTATCTTTTTTGAGAAGTGCTATAATTTTAAATTGTTTCCAACTTACTTGGTAGATCAGTGATTCCATTCCAAATATTGTTGAATATTGTCAGTATGTATAGTCGTGCATTATTTGGTAGAGGTGGCGTAACATACTGTAGGATATTTCGTCCAAAACCATGGTGCAGTATCTTTCCTTTTAGATTCTATTGCTACATTCAATTCCTTAATACTAAAACTATTTTCTATTTTTTCAGAGTTTTCGGAAGAGTTATTGCTAGAGCTACCTCTTACTTCATGTTCCATTGGTACATGATCTGGGACTATGTGACACATAAATTTTTCACATAAGTTTTGGTCTGCTTAATATGGATGGTGTAACTTACGTTTTGTATAAGATTTTAGTCTTTTAACTATTTTCCAAGCAAATGAGGAATTATTTTTAACTACTTATTTCCTGACACAATTTTTTTCCCATCCTTCCTTTTTGGCTTTCCTGATAATTTCCCTGGCTTTCAATTGTGTGGTTTGATAATATTGACAATTAACTGCTGTCATGTTATTTTTAAACTTTTTAAAAGCTAACCGTCTAAGGGCATCAGCTTGAGAGCATTCCTCATTCCACCATTTTTTTGGTGTTAAAACCTGCTCTGTTGGATATATTATACCTTGGTATTGCTTTGTCAGCTGCTAACTCTGATATTGAGTATTTCATCCCATTGTACATCTAGTGGTATAGATGGTAGTGTTCGTTTACCTGTTTTTCTACAGTTTCTGTATATAGCGCCCAGTCAGCCTTTTTGAAGTTCCTTTTATTGCTTAGTTTTTACACACATGGAATTAAATGTCATAGTTATAACTAATAGGGCAAGTATTAAATTTCATAAAAAATTGGTAGATGGTTGCTTCCTAATGGATCATTACTTACCACCCATTCTTCTAGCAAAGCATGAAGTTTGGGAGTGGCGAAAGGTGAGGTCAATGGTGGATGCCCTGAATGGTACATAGTTGGTATAGTGGTGTGTTTTATTATTATTTAATAGTATGAATTGAGATTGGTTGTATTCATTAAATATTCTACATCCCCTGTTGTTTGCTTGCGTGGCATTCCAGTATGGGTGGTGAGCATTAAAATCACCACACAGCAAGGTATAACCTGTGTCCTTACTGAAGAGTTGATTTGTGCCCAGAGATTATTGTTTATCTTCTTATTAGTACAGTATATATTATAAATATTAATAGGCCTATTGTAATTAATTCACCTGTATAGCCTGAAGTTGGGTTGTGCTATCATTATGTTTCTAAGAGATGATGTTGTAGGAGATTGTATTGTGAATAATAAAAGCAGTGCCACCATATCCATCCAATCTATCAAGATGGCATATTGTGTAATTATTATCGGATAGAATATCATCCTTTTGTAACCAGGTCTCTTGTATAATACCAATGTGTATTTCTTTTTTTTGCAAACATTTTTGCATTATCTCTTGGCCATTTAGGCTTAAGAGATCTAGCGTTCCATTGTATTAAGTTAAGTTTACTTACTGCCATTTTTATCTGGCGATTTAATCGAGTGTTGTTTTACTATTTGATGAGTTTCCTAAGTGTTAGGTTTGGTTTTGTTAGTTTAATGAGCACGTCTTTTGTTTGAACAGTTGAATCACTGTTCATAAAAATTACTATAATTTCATCAACTTGTTTAAGACTTGTTATTGTGCTTGAATTAAGCTTACCTCTTATTTCCTCGAGTTTTGTTTTTCAGGAGTGATGAAAGATGTGATCTTTCCTTGTGCGCTGAGTCTGTCTATATCTGAACCGGCTTGGTGGAGGGTTGTTTGATCTATCAACCGTAGATCTAGGCGTATGCATGACATTAATCCTATTAGGGCCTAATACTGTTTAGGTGTATTGACCTTAAATTTCTCTAGCAGGGGGTTGGTAGTTGTAGGTGTTTGGTTTCTCTGATTGACAATAGAGGTGTGTATTTGTTGCTTACAGTTATCTGGCTACTTGGAGTAGAGGCTTTGGAGGATGGCAAGCATGGGTAGGATTCATCATCAGCTAGGTCCAATTGAGCGGCCTGTGTATAGGATAAACTTTTTGTATATTTACCTGTTTTTTTTTTGTAGGTGATGGGAAAAAATTGTGAGGAAATGTGATAGCTTTCCTTCATGATACTCATTCTGTCTTTTATATTTTTTTTTTGTCGTACGTATTCGGGGCAGAAATTTAGAATTGCTGCTGTGTTTGTGCACCGCAAATGAATACATTTACGAGGTGTTTGACATGGCTCTGTATGGAAAGGGCCTGCACAGTCCCTACAGATTCTATCTCTATTGCAGAAGGGGAACTTGCCACGTGTCCATATGCAAAACATCTATAACATTGTTTTACTACACGAATCATGTAAGGGTCTACCTTCATGCGAACAAAATTCAAATATACATGGTTAGGAAGTTTTCTCAGATTCAAATGTAATTTTAATAAAATGAGTGTTAATGAGTTGTTCATTAACTCGTCGTCTGATCCTCTCCAGCATGTATGCTGGAATAGTTGGATGATGCCTCTTGCATTATTTCCTGTTTCACTTACCTCCGATTCAGCGTACACTACGCCTATGGTATGAACTCTAATGGAGGGTACAAATACATTATATTCTAATAGATGTTGCGAGTTAACTAGGGTTATTTGCTGCCGTAAAGTTAGTACACACAATGGATAAGTTTTTTTACCTGCACGTGAGATGTGTTCAATATCCGTGTAGTGCTGTTTTAGTATTTTGCCAATGGTAAATGGATTCATTTTATTTCTTTTCTTGTCTTGTACAATAATCTCAAAGGGTCCAGTATTTTTCAGGTTTTATAGAGTGTATATGTGGTTTTTGTGTTGTTGCATGTTGTGATCAACAGAAGTTTTTGGAGTTGTCATTGTTTTCTTTTTCAAGTTCTATAAATTTTTCTTTTATTTTCATTGTCATTTTGTAAAGTGTAGTTATGTTCACTGGCTATTATGAATGCAATCGCCTGATTTGTCTCCATGTCGCTTAATTGAGCGTCAGTGGCTGAACCCGTCGACATGACAGGTCCAGCCTGAACAGATTTTCGTTATGAACTATTGAAAATTTGTATGAAATGTATTTGAATAATATGTGAGAATAAAAGTTGGAGGGTTTACAGGGTGTTAGGTGTAAAATGATTGTAGACACAGTATGCACTTTTAAGTTGCCATAGAAATGAAAAATCTCAGAAGCCTAATACTCTCCATCAATAATTAGCGATTTAAAAATTTGCTTAGCACCGTAACAAAGTTTGAGAATGTCTCTAATTAAATATAAGAGTTTGTAGTTCGCCTCAGGTTGCATGCAAAATTTCAATTCTATAGCTTATTTCATATTTATATGTCCTGTGAAAAGACAGAGGGGCGAATAATCGTATTGACAAATTAGCACATCCCCCGCATACAAGAGACATTATGCCGTCTACTACTGAGACTTCAATGACATAGCCAATTCCTATGGATGGACCATCACTTTAATCCTTGTCAATGTGGAAAATAATTGTTATGCAAAGTTTAGTCTTCGCATAAAAACTTTCTCGAGATATATTAAGGATAGTTAGGAGAAATAAGCTTCACTAGCGCTCAGCCAATTAGAGTCCGCTGAAGTAATGTTGTCTTGAAACCAATATGACTGGAGTTTGGTTGAGGTAACTCAAAAACCAGACTGAGAATGAGGCAATGGCTGCGCGAGTGTTAGAATTAGAAATACAGAATAACAATGCGAATGTTGAGTTTAGCTTCAGTTCACCTTCCTCTTAAGTGCAGCATCTGAAAGATGATGCTGTTGCAGACTTGACCCCTGAAATCTGAGGTCATGTTGGTCTGAATGGATCCAAAAATAATCGGCGACGAAGAACGAAGGAGCTCAAAACGAACCTGCCGCATCGTTTCGTCATGAGAGATGCTCAGATTACAAAAAGTAGTGCAATCTAGGTGAAGAGGTATTCTCATTGTCTCATCAGGTGTACAATTGAAAATACCTCTTCACGTAGATTGCAGGGTTCGTTTTAGGCTTCTTCATTACTCGTCGCCAACTAATTTTGAACCCATTCAGACGAACATGACTCCAGATTTCAGGAGTCAAGTCTGTGACATCAGATTTCAGATGCTGTACTTAAGAGGAAGGTGAACTGGAGCTAAACTTAACATTCGCACCGTTATTCTGTATTTCTAATTTTAACACTCGCACACTCATTGCCTCATTCTCAGTCTGGTTTTTGAGTTACCTCGACCAAAGTCTACTCATATTGATTACAAGACAACATTACTTCAGCGGACTCTAATTGGCTGAGCGTTAGTGAAGCTTATTTCTCCTAACTAAATAACAAATAGAATAACAAATTGCGAATATATCCGATAAATTTAATGAGCATTGGTTGGTTATACAAGTTATCAAAGAACTATTCTGAACACGATAAATCTCTACAATTGTTAAAAATGTTTCTGTGGTAATTCAGACGTTCATCAGATTCGTAAATAAATATTAAGACATTCGGATTCGTAAATTAATATTAAATAAATATTATTATCTAATTATAAATATTATAAATAGATTTTAAGTGAAGTGTATAAAAATAGTGATTAAAGAAATTAAAAACCTAACACCATATACGGGTATTGTACGACTTCTATTTATGTATTAGTACTGTAGATTCTCCAAATACGTTATTGCATACGAATAGGTTCCGAACATGTGTAATGTATTGATTATGTAGTAATTTTTTGTCAAATTAAGTGTTACTTAATTGAATTGGTTCAATTAACGAGTGTAATTGTATTTACTTGGCTAATACCAATTTATACATAATTGAACAGCACTCATTTATCGGACCTAATGGGATTGTACGATATATCGCCAATACGTAAAGTTTTATCAATTTTTACCAATTTAGTTATTTATAAATAATATAAAAATAATACTATTTGTGCAAAATATTGACTATAGTCACTGCACCCTTTTAATAAGCATAAATTTTAAATATATATAATAAATTTGTATTTCTCTCATAAAACTCATGTCGAACAATAAGTATATTATGTTTTTAAAGAAATCGTTAGGTATTTTATTTAGTGTAAAATGACTAACTATAGTGACTCAAACATTAAACACATTTTATAAGTGAATAAAAATTTCTCAAATATAGAAAACTTAAAACTCTTATAGAGAGATAAAATCATATTTCAATAAATATAAAACGCGGTTTTCTAATAACGAAACACTTTATAATCACAACTTTACTTTAATCTTCCCTTGCAGCAACATTATATTTATTCCGCATATATATTTTACTGCCTCAAAATACACACACACACACACACACATATATCTAAAATGTTTCCAAAATCAGTGGTTAATTCATTCAATATCTAACCCAAAAATTGCTAGGATAGTAAATAGTGGTTATATATTCACTCACGACATAATGACGCTAAACTATAATAGCTTAATACCAATTTTTATTTTTTAGGAAGTACATTTCATTATTCGCAGTTTTCATTTTTCTTCACGAAACACAAGGAGTCGAGTCAGGTGTGGAGATTTGCCCAGATTCTGTACGAGTTCAAGAGGACTTTTCGCTCCATGATGTGAGTATAATTATTTTTATTTTTCAATCTACAATTTCACAATGCTATGAAAATTATGGTACCATTCAGGTAGCGTTCAGACGAGATTAAGGAGGCTATGTATATGAAGTGTACTCTAATATAAACAGTCTTCTGTATGTCGTCTGTACATGAAAACCATATTCTCTATGAAGAAATCTGTTACAGTACATGGGAACATGGTACGGTCAAGCGTCTACTGAGAAGGCCATCGAACTTGCAGGAAGATGCAATCAAGATACTTTCACTTATGATCACGATAAAAACGAAGTACATATGACATCACAAGGGATTACCAGTCCGGAGTAAGTTTAACTTCTATATCATGAACATTTTCCATTTAAATCATCTGTGTACAAATAAACTAATTTATTTTGAAATATTGCTACGGAATTCATACTTAAAACTTTTTTACGCCTCTTGTCAAGTTGGATTTACTGTTTCTGTTAATGTCATCAGCCCAGAAGTTTTAAAGTTACAAAAGTAATAATACCAAATTTCTTGGTTTTTAGTTCAAAATTTTGCTAACTACAAAGAAATTGTCTTATAAATATAGTTTTAATTTGTGGTTACTCATTATGTGTAAGAAAATTTGAGAAAAGTTGAGAAATTCAACACAACATAAAACAATCCATCCCTACATGTTATCTACTTTATTTATCTATATTTTTATTTGTTGACATTTTAAAAATATATTATAAATTATTTTTCATATTTCAGCAAATATACAGAACTGTGTTTGATGAGGTTTTGCCTGTTATCATTTGAGCTTTAGTCAATTTAGAGACTTCAATTTTAAAATATTTTGCATTTAGAAATACTTAGAAAGTTATTTATCCTGTATGTTACATCTTTATTGTGTGTGTGTGTGTGTATATATATATATATATATATATATATATATATATATATATATATATATATATATATGAACACACATATATATATATATATATACATATTTTTGGATGACTATATGTTTTGATTCAACATTTTACATATGGTAATTATAAAGTAGATTTGAATGTTGAGTTTAGCTCCAGTTCACCTTCCTTTTACTGCACCATCTGGTATCTCACGCTGTCGATATAAAGGTTCGTTTTGAGCTTCATCGCTGACTTTCTTTGGATCTCTTCAGACGAATATGACTCCAGATTCCAGGAGTCAAATCTGAGACAATATAATGGTACGAGTATGGTAAACTGGAGCTAAACTTGACATTCAAATTGTATTAACCCATCCTATCATAGCTACCTTCTATTAGGAAAACTGTTGCTATACGGTAGATATACCTTTAAGTAAGTACACACAAAACTTCGACACAAAGTGGAATACAAAATCATGTTTTATAACTTTTTGCTACAATTCCAACGATCTCTTTCTCTTCAGGTGTAAATATGATAATAATACAAATGGATTTTCTTTATTGCAAATTGAAAATAATTCAAAGAAATGCCGTTATTTATTGAAATAAATATACATTTTTATACGTATACGCTATATGAATTCAAACAAGTTTTACATTTTTAACGATAAGCTCTTATTTATATGTATACTGTGTCTTTTTGGCGAGAATATTGTGGTAACTGTTGCCCTAAAATTCCACAATGTGGTTACTTCATAATTAATATATTGAACTGTAATTTAACGTGTATAAACAATGTATATTTTATATGCATTCATTCATATTTCTGTATAACATATACATATTTTACGTTGTTTGTGTAGAATTGCATATAATTCTAAATAAACCCTAATTTTTGTATAATAGAAAACTTCGTCCTTAAACATCTAGTTTTTCTTCCTCTTCCTTTTCTTCTCTTTCTTCATTCTTCTTCTTCTTTCTTCTTCATCTTCCTCTTCCTCTTCTTCTTCCTCTTCTTCTTCATCTTCCTCTTCCTCTTCATCTTCCCTTCCTCTTATTCTTTTTCTTCTAAGAGGTTGAAAAATTCCTCACCTTTGTCCAAACTATCAAAGATGGTGTAAAAAGACGCCTTTAACCGTACTAAATGTTTATACATTTGACGAATACCTTGTCATCTTATTGCCTCGTTTTTATTGTTCTAGATTAAAGGAATTGACCATGTTCGAAATCACAGCTGTTGAAACCGACCCTAATAAAAAGGAGGGCATATTTAATGTCACCATTAACGTTCCACGTATGTTTGTACTCGTAATAGCTTTCAACTATATTTAAGTATTAAAATTATGTTAATTGATATTAATAACTGTATAACAGACAAATTGGTAGTAGCTACGCAACATTACTCAATATATTTTGTACCAATGTTAATATAACTACTCTAGCGTTGTTTAGAGTTATTCAACTGTCTTCATAGCGACCTAACATGGACTTTTTATCACAGTGAAACAAACACCTTTTAAGAGGCGTTTCAAGGGAGATATTAATTACTAAGAATAGGCAAAATGTGTAATAATTTCAGGTGTCCTATTTATCAGCTTTACGCAAACTTTATATGGAGGTGCTCCCAAATGTGCTCTTAATCTTGATGCTCCTGAAGGCAAAACTTAGTCACATTTGTTACCAGGCTGTTTCTTTCAAATGAATTCTTGAAAATACTCAATACATGAATAATTGACATCAATGAATTACAATTCACACTAAGTTCTTAATTAGATTTTGATACAGAGATTCGTAATTAATATATTCAATGTTTATTCAATTTCTGGATATGACGGCATTGAAATTTATCACGTTTTTGTTACATATATATTTCATTTGTTCTAGCCTACGGAGAGGTTATAGTCCCTTACTGGGTTCTAGAGACAGACTATAATACTTACAGTATCGTGTATTCCTGTGTAAACTTCTACGGTTTACATCAATTACGTAAGTATATAAAATTATATGTCTCTAACGATAAGGGTAATGTGTGTGAGTCTGTTAGCCAACTTATTTAACTTCGCGAAAAGCTAAATCTAATGTTAAGATACTTATGCTAACAGGCTTTGTAAATTGTCAAAATTATAAAACACGTAAATTGTTAAAGTCAGATATATTATTGAATATTGTGTATTTTAATTATGTTGTTTGCATTGATGTTCATAATGTAAGTGAATTGAAACTAAACATATGATGTAGAATTCATCATATTTATAAATATTCTATTCACATTCAATATTATGAATGAATTGTTTGGATAAAAATAACTTTTGTTTAGACAAGAACGCCCTAAAATTTTAGCAATTTATTTAATTATTAGCATCTGATTCTACAAATTTAAACAGTAGTAAAATAAAAAATTATTGACACTTTTTTATCAAAACAGATTTTTTGTTTTAGGAATAATTTCATAAAAATATACATTTTTCATTTTTTTGTATAAAGTAGAGATGCTCTCTCAATTAAAAATTCCAAGCTATTAATTTTTTTTTTTTTTAAATATAAATCTTTCTTGTTGATCAACTCCTTTTTATCTTATACAACTATAACATTATTAATCACAATTGTAAAAAATCATATCTTATTAATCATATGTGACCAGTGTTACTTTTACTTTTAAGTGCCAACTAGGAATACAAAATCCCAAATTCATATTGGAATTTCTCTTGTCGATCAAACAGCCTATCCGGCCTGGTCAACTAGGACATTACCATTCATTATTGTTAATTATACATATATTATGAGTGGACTAACATGGAAATATTGGAAGTTTAATCTTTTTATATCATTAACTATTTTAGTTTCAAAATTTTGGCTTATCCGCCTCCGGTTAATCTTGACATCAGCTTCAATTTCTTAACCATGAGCATGTATGGTATTGAAATTAATTAAACAAGAATAAAATTTTTTCAAATTAGAAATTTTCTCTCTGACTAACTCCGGGTTATCCGGCCTTGCGACTAGCGCGCTATTGGGCAAAATTTCAAATTTGGATATGGTTAACTGTCAGCTTGACTCTCTTTCAATGCGGATAATAAGCGATTAAAGTATAAAATATATGTACACAGTTATTTTTTCCTTTAAAACGTAGTTTTTAGGTTAACCACGATGTCTAGAGCTATGATTGTCATGAGTGATACACCCTTAGTCAATAGCATTAATTTTTGCGGTTTGTAATCGATCGATAAAAACGTGTCATATGTCTTTTTTTGTAGGAACAAATTCAATCCTCTATTTTTACATTATTAAATTTATTAGTGCTACCCCTATTTATGTTTCAATAAGATCTTAAATCCGATTAATAACAAATGACTCGCACCTATTTTATAAGAAAATCGTACAACTGGAATAGAATTCTTTATAGGCATGGTAATTCTATTCCACTGCAATATATATATATACGTGCGTGCGTGCGTGCGTGCGTGTGTGCGTGCGTGTGCGTGCGCGTGCGTGTGCGTGTGTGTGTGCGCGTGCGTGCGTGTGTGTGTGCGTGCGTGCGCGTGCGTGCGTGTGTGCGTGCGTGCGTGCGTGCGTGCGTGCGTGCGTGCGTGTGTGTGTGTGTGTGGTGTGTGTGTGTGTGTGTGTGTGTGTGTGTGTGTGTGTGTGTGTGTGTGTGTGTGTGTGTGTGTGTGTGTGTGTGTGTGTGTGTGTGTGTGTGTGTGTGTGTGTGTGTGTGTGTGTGTGTGTGTGTGTGTGTGTGTGTGTGTGTGTGTGTGTGTGTGTGTGTGTGTGTGTGTGTGTGTGTGTGTGTGTGTGTGTGTGTGTGGTGTGTGTGTGTGTGTGTGTGTGTGTGTGTGTGTGTGTGTGTGTGTGTGTGTGTGTGTGTGTGTGTGTGTGTGTGTGTGTGTGTGTGTGTGTGTGTGTGTGTGTGTGTGTGTGTGTGTGTGTGTGTGTGTGTGTGTGTGTGTGTGTGAAAAGACCGGTTTTTCAATTCAACATTCCTGAGTACCAGCAACGTATCTAAAAATTGTATGGTTTAATTATCTCGAAATGTTTAAGAATTAATGGTGTTCCGAACATCAAAAAATATTTACAAAGTAGTCTAAACTGAGATTAAGTTGCAGGGATTAAAAAATTCTAAAGGAAGAAGCAAATAATTTAGTCGTAAAATATCACAAAGTATATCCTAGTGTGTATGTTGATGTTGTGATTTTTCACAGGGAATATTAACTTGTTTACGAGGAATCAAGACATTCAGGACTCTTCGGAAATGCATAGGCTGTTTAACAGAGTCGAAGCCGTCATGGCCGCAAACAACATACATCTGCCTCCCCTGGTATCAGCCGATCAAACCAACTGCCATCGCTAAGGTAGCTTGTTCAGAAACACTCTGTACTATCTCTGAGTTATATTTGAGCTAAAATAAACCATTCATAGATTAGACAGATATTGTATATGGTATGGACTAAAATTGGCCTTTGTGTTTTATTTCAACCCTTAGATTGATAATTGGCTACGGCCAAGAAATTAGCAAACATTTTAATACGTGTAAGTTCTCTTGCCTTATTAACTATACAGGGTGTCCATAAATTACTTTATTATACATCTCCGTTCGAGTTTTCACGTCAAAATAGGTAAGAAATGTCTTATTTACAGACAATGCCTGTTTGTGTTGTATTTTTTTATCTTTTAAGGATAAAAATTGTAATCTTTAAACTGCATAAACCTACAAAATTCAAACTTTTCAAAATTTTTTGTATAATTAAGACATTTTCAGTAAAGATTACGGCGAGTGCCTCTATAGATTTGAAATTGGCGCGCGTAATCTATCAGTAGCCGCGAACGATAGCCAGCTGCGCCGACCTCTAGGTCATAGCTCAAA
This sequence comes from Homalodisca vitripennis, assembly GCF_021130785.1. Lineage (NCBI taxonomy): Eukaryota > Metazoa > Arthropoda > Insecta > Hemiptera > Cicadellidae > Homalodisca > Homalodisca vitripennis. The sequence goes on from NC_060212.1 coordinate 21,533,082, forward strand.
CAATAGGAGCCTCCTACTATCCGGAATTCTTCTGGACAGGTTCTGGTAGGATGATTCCTGCTAGGTTAGCAAGCAGAGACCGGGGTTGTGTGGTAGTCGTTGTGCAGCGATCGGGTAGAGTGGACCGGGTAGAAGTGAATGTACGTTGTCTAGGACTAAGTATAATTGTTAGGGAACTTTTCGGAACCATATATAAATTATTAGTTTATCTTTCGTCATCAAAGCTGGTTAGGTTTGGATAGGGGGAATCTAGTGGCGGATCCACGGTTAATTATTATTCCTCTGGAAGGTGCCCTCTTCCGGTCGCGACGACACGAGGTTGCAAATATTGGTAGCTCGAGCCGTCCGCCTTGGATTCCCAACACCATTCCTAACCAGCATTGATTTCAAATTCAAGCATATCGTCCATTTTTTTAGTTTTCGAATAACATACCAGTGGTAATTTTTCAAAGAATGGCGTAAATCACCCCAGGGCAGCGACCGACGCCACGAGGGAAGCAGCGACCTTCACCAACAGGATCAGATAAGTAAATTAGTTCTAGTCATTTAAAATAAGCTTAAAGTATAAACCTTTATTACATCAATTAAATTAAACATTTATTTTACTGCTCACAGTTTAATTTTAATCATAAAATTTCGTAGTTCAACCTTAATAATTTTATATTTTTTGCGCTTTTTATAAAGTACTTCTTAAAAACTTAGTATTTTTTTAATTTAACTACTAACAGTAAAAGTCTCCTTTAAGCTTTAACTAAGCAGAGTTACGATTTGTATAACCAAGTTAAATAGTTTTTTAATTACTAGTAACCTGAAGTACGCTTGCTATTAGACTGTAACACTATTTATTTCACTAATTATAGGTGTTTTGCAGTATTTTTCTTTTGTTAACTTTTAATTATATAACTGTCCTTTTATTTTTTACAGCCTCAAATCCTTTTTTAAGTTTTTCTTAAGGCTTAAGTCATTTAAAAATTATTATCTCGGAGTTCGTAATTTCCGTCTGTATGTCTGTTTCAAACAAGAATTTCTCGTTTCATTTTAAGACAGTTTCACAATTTAATTTGTCAATTTTCCTCGTAGTTATACTTATAGTTTTATAAGCTCGCAATTGTTATAATTATTTTACTTACTTTTTATCTGATTTCGATTTTCTTCTTATTGGAACTACAGTAATATTTCTCGACACAATATTAGTCAACTTTCCGTGCAGGCACGTAATTGTGTAAGCAGAGTTCCTCAGATCCGGTTTTTGTATCACTCCGTAGATAACGAAGTCTAATTATGTTACTCTACGTTGTGGATTTGAAGAGGTTAATATAGATTTTTCTACTCCAGTTAAGCAGGAATATTTTATAATTTCCGGCCAATGTTTTAAGGTACTACGTAAGTTATCTTTGTAAGTCAACGGTGATTTGTTTTCGTTTTCACTTAAATAATTTGTAAACCGAATGATTTCTTTAAATTAGTGTTACGAGGTAGCCTTTTATATGTGTAGATATTGGTTATATTATATAGTGTTAAACACATAATAATGACTGGTGCTTTTTGTTTTAATGTAAATTGCAGCTTGCGACGATCATTTGTAACTAACATTGAGTTACGAATACAGGTAAGATAATTTGTGACATTGTTATTTGTTGTTATTGCCAATATTTTACTTTCGGTAGAACCTTAACTTTTGTGGTCTAAATATCTCTTTGCTTGGAAATATGTTTAATGTTGGATACGAGCATTTGTTTCAGGTACTTAAACAGTTGTTACAATTATTATAAGTCTAACAATGCAATTTTAATATAATAACTTTTTATTTATTCAAAAGAGATATACAAGCTACTTTACAGAGTAAATGTTATAAAAATTAAACTACTTAAACTTTTTTAACATAAATATAAAACTAATTTATAAAATATTAAAGTAACTACCTGATTTTTTTCCTCCCCAGTAGGTGTTGGTTTGCTATATTTTCCTCAAAGCTAGGTCAGCTCAATTTGTTTTAAATAATTGTTTTATTACTATTATTGTTTTCAGACTCCTCCAGTCTAATAATTAAAAAAGTAAACATATTTTGGTACCAGTTTGCTTTGTTTAGCTCCCCAAACCCAAATCACACACAATCTGCACACCTTTAGAAAATAAATGGAATCTTGACCATCTTCTAGAATTTATTTTTGAACTAAGAAACATGGAACAGAGATGGAGTAAAGCTCTAAACAATCTGATCCGTGTTAAGGATAAAGTATCCAAACAGTATAATAAAGGTCGAGCACAAGTTCCCTTTAGAGTGGGTGATACAGTAATGTATCGACTATTTAACCTGAGTAATGCACCCAAACACATCTCAGCCAAGTTGCAGCCTATGTGGTCTAAACCTTTGGAAATTGAGACCTTTACATCCCCTGCAACATTTGCCTTGCGTGACGCAAAAACCAAGAAACTTGTGAGGTCAGCACATGTATCCCATATTAAAAAGTGCATTCTCCCAACTCCACGACATTGATCTGCCACTAGAGATTTCCTCTATTCCGAAAAAGCCATTGTGATATTAGGTTTAATTTCGGTTTGTTTTCACTCTTCTTTCTTATTACACCTTACAAAATAAAATTTCATTTTGTTCTTCTACTCTTCATTGGGACCCTGCATTGGTGGTTGTGCCTGACACTGAGGTGGATTTGGCTAAGGAGTTCACCTGCGTGTGCTCTCCTCTTGCTACCTGGTGTTGGGTTTGGCAATTGTGGTGTTTGGTCCAAACTATCTACTATACACTTACACGGGGATGGATGGTTGTGAGATCTGCCGTTTAGATTTGTTTGTTTGAAGTATTTACAGCTTCCATGACTTGATATTTATTTAAATATTTTTTATGTAATTAATATTGGGAGCAGCGACAGTCTCATTGCCTCCTATGCGCAACCCCAAACACACTTCATTAACGCATCTTTAACTACTTCTATCCTATTGATTTATTTTTTGTTAAGTTATAACTTAAGGCAATTAGGGATAGAGAATAACTTTTATTGATAAATTCTATTAGAACCGATGTTATTTAACATTTTCGTTATAGCGACTATTCAACAAAGTATTCTCTCATATACAACTAGGCTAAAGCTATAGTGAAGCACACACGCCAGTTAGTCAAACTTTATTTATTGCTATAAACGTTTATCTCTGTGTAATTTAGTGTTCGTGTATGGTGTTTCGTTGATAAATATTACTTTGTATTTTCGAGCATGCGTGTTAATTTACGACCTTATAATGGTCAGTTATATGCATATTTATTTGTATGTGTTAGTTATATAGAGTGGTTATCCTATCCACAAATTAATGGTTATTACCAATCCTATCCTGGCCTACTAACTTATCATAACTCTGAGCCAACAGAAGTTTTTTTCTTTTTGAGTTATTGTTTGTTGGCCCATTACTTCTCGATCTGAACACTCCATTTAGGGAAAACTACTCGCCATATGTCACCAAACAATCTTGAGAAACTAATAGGGTAGATAAGTTTAAAGAACTGTGTTAGCAGACTAATTCTCCTCTCTCCTTGCCTCTTATGACTGTAGTCACTAGGAGACCTCATCAGTTGGATTTGGATTTACATTTACACCATATCAAATATATATATATATATATATATATATATATATATATATATATATATATATATATATATATTATTTAATGGCCATATAATCTTTTCACCACCTTTCCTGTATTTCAAATTTTGAAAGAAAATTAACAAAACAATTGTATATGTTCTTCCAGAGAGGTCATGGGGACCTTTCACTCCTTCTCCTTCTGCGTCCGGTGGATTGGCTTGTTGGTAGCAGGCTTGTCTCCCGTTGCGGGAGGGGGGGAGGGAAGTAAGGGGAACAGGACTAGGATAATGGCCAGCTACGAAGGAAGAAATATTCTAATGAGTTACACAAGAATAAAATATCCTTAACTTCTCCTTTCCTACTTGGCCTATTTTTGGAGGGAAATCTGAGTCTGATGATGGGGCTGAATGAAGGTTGTGATTCTCAGTCAAACACGGTTTCCAGAATCCTGAATCCTTTTACCTAGATAATCTTCTATAAATTATTTAACACTTTAAAGTAGCCTACCTTAACAGTGGAAGAGTTGGAGGTTTATTGCAGGTACGGTATGTGACATATTGGTGATAGATAGCTCTTCTTTGCTTTCCACTTATGGGTTGAATTTGTCTGTGGTTGAGGACTGGAGTTGTTCAGCGAGAATGGGCGCGGTTTCTGCACCGCCTTTTGCATGGTAGTGTTTTTTTCAAAATTTTAGAAAGCTCTGCGTTCTAGTTTAAGATATTTGGCTCGATTTAACTACAACTGATTCACTTCTATCCAGATAACATTCCTCTTACCCATCCTACCACTCTTAATGGCTAACCAAATTTCCTTCGAACTCCTCGGAGAAGGAGAGGAGGACGCGGCGAGTGCCTCTATAGATTTGAAATTGGCGCGTGTAATCCATCAGTAGCCGCGAACACGATAGCCAGCTGCGCCGACCTCTACGATGATTCCTGCCTAAGTGACCTAGCAGAGATTGGAGGTTGAGTCGGAGTCGTTGTGCGTCTATCGGGTAGAGTAGACCGGGTAGAAGTGTATGTACATTTTCCAGGCTTAAGTATAATAGTTAGGAAACTACCAGAACCATATCTAAATTATTAGTTTATCTTTCCTCATCAAAGCTGGTTGGGTTGGGATAGGGGGAATCTAGTGGCGGATCCACGGTTAATTACTATTCCTCTGGAAGGTGCCCTCTTCCGGTTGCGACGACACGAGGTTGCAAGATTCAGAAATATAATTTATCATTTTTCAAATCTTACTGTCTAAAAACGGGAGAGCTTATGAACATAAGAGCTGTAAGATATAAATTATTTTCAGATGAATGTTTTGATACTCATATACTCTATAACAAATAATAACTAATAACGAGAAGCGTATTTTTACTGAGTGCCATCCTTCACTTAATATACACCAATTGGGTAGTTGTTGTTTAACTTTTGATTAAAACGTCATTTAGTCTTGCGTTTAACAAATAAGATTACTAATTCATTGTAATTTTTAAAAGCCTCCATTAAATGTATTTTGATGCATTATATGTTGTTTTCCAGAGTTACTCTTTAAATTTGCTTTTATTTGTTTGCACTTTATTGTAATCAAATACCAATTTTTAAACATACAATTTGTTGACTTTCGCCATGTGTATTGCTTTAAATTAGTTTATTTACTAAAGAAAACCAATTAAATAAATTTTTCATTACTTAAATGTTATTTAATTATTACATTTATCTCATTCTTTTTTATTGTATTGGCTTTATTAGAATAACTACTTTGCAAAGATTTCAATTTTATACACTTATTTCATTTAAATATAAATTGTTTCCTAAAAACACAAAAAGACGGCCATATGGTAATCTAAGCAATATAGGAATAAACTTTAAATGACAATGTTTACTTATTTTGAACTGAAAAATCAACTGGTGACGTTTTATAGAGTAACCTATGAACATCCTATATAATTATTATATGGACAAAGGTACATATTGTCATGATAAGTATATAATTAATTATCAGTAATCAGTTTAAGTTATAGTAAGTTAGGCAGCCATATCCTCGTATGGAATGGCGTCATCCAAAATACTAGCTGAGAGAATAAAAATTCAACTTTACTGCTTATTTACTGTTTATAGAACAAAGTATTCTTTGCCTATTAAATTCAATGCACTACGAAGTGCTATCAAAGTGGGCATGACATTTCAAGAAAGTTCTTAATAAAGTTCCATACTTACTAAATTAATTCTCTACGGTTGTAATAATATTAAATTAATCGGAATGCAAAAAATTAATTATAGAGAATACCGCATATAACTTAAACCTAATTTTTTATGTTATACCGAAATATATGGAGTTGTAACATTACTAACTTACAAAAGTTACAATAAACTTGCTGTGGCGCTCGGACGTTATACGCTGACACAGGTCTGTGAAGTTGACATACCCAAATTAGCTTACCCACACTTTTTCATACCCTTTGTTAGTTCTTCGTTAGTTCCTGTAAGTTCTCACGAACATTTCGTTAGTTCCGCAATATTAACGACTTTACAGCCTTAATTCAATGGGTACGCGTTAAGTAGTTTACCCAGATTAACTGGTTATAGTTAGATTTTTTAAGTATAAACCGTTAGTTCCTCGTTAGTTCCCGTTAGTTCTCATGAGAAAATGATTATATCAGTAGTATTAACCATTTTACAGGCTTAATTTAATGGGTAAGCCAACTTCACAGTATGGAAAATACCTAGCCTGCCCACATTAAATAAATATAAGCACGTTCCTGGAGTATTTATTGTTAGTTCTTCGTTAGTCCCTGTTAGTTCTAACAAAAACTTGGTTAGTTCAGCGATAATAACAACTTTACAGCCTTAATTCAATGGTTAAGCCAAATCCATACCACAAAAAGCGGCATATCCCGAATAAATCTTAATACTTATATTTTAGTAATTTATATCGTTAGTTTTCGTTAGTTCCTGTTAGTTATCACGAAAAAATCATTAGTTCAGGAATATTGACCGGGAAATTAGTTCAGAACTTCAACAAACTAATTGAAAACCCTTTTCCAATAAAATAAACCAATGTACGAGTTTATTATAAATGCGACTTTTTGATGGAATCATTGATTCTGAAAGGCCTCGCAAGAATAAAAATAATAATGGAAAATGTGTATTCATTTATTAGCGATATTAAACATATTTTAATATTGGTGTGTTTGATGTTCAATGACACAAATTCTGTTGGACAGATTTAGGTGGAAAGTAGCATGTACATTACTTAGGTATTAAAATAAAACATTGGTATATTATTACTCCAAAATACCACCCACAAATACTTTTTTATCTTTGTTAAGCCTTCAGCTTCAAGGTATGCTGGCTTCGATGTGAACTGGTTTTTATTTTTTATTACACTGATATTTTTGGCCCTCCCCAGATTTGAACCCGTGATTTCACAGTTAGAGAGCCGAAACTACAACCATTAGTCTACGGAGGAGGAATACGTTTAAAAGTAATTTTAATAAAATGTATTTACTATAAAGATAGGCAATGTTTAGACAGTTGATCGAATTACAGAACGCAATGTGCCACGCTGTATACTAGTACTTTGCATGAATTCGCATGAATAAATATCAGCTTTCGGTGTGAGATGCATATAATAGTAATGACAAATAGTATTATCCCACTTTTATTAAAGATGGCAGCAGTGACAAATTCAAAACAATTGTTTAAACTGAATTTTACGTATCCATGGGGGTGTGGGGGGTGTTTTGGGGGTTGTAAGAAATACTCAAGATATATTTAAGTTTAATTTACAATTTAAGTTACTGAAAGTTGAACTGAAAGTATATTCGTGGTCGAACAATGTATCATTGTTTAGTTTAGTTTTTATTTTATATATTTTAACTATAACAGCTGACATATAGTGAAACACAAGATTCATGTTTTGTAATTTTCGGAGTGACGAGTCCGTCTTCGACCTAGGGGTTGGCAAATATAATACAGACTCTGTCACTTCCTACTTCCTGCGCTTCAGCCGAGAGAGAGAGAAACAGCGAGTAATGGCCATTAACGCCAACCGATCATCTCTCTGAACGGCTAATTTGAAATTCTCTTAACATAGTTCTCATCGCTGTCGTTGTCGGCGCGAGTCGCGTATTAGTGACCTGTGTTATTAATGAATACCAATAGTGGTAGTAGTAAATAAAACTACAAAACCTTTAGTTTACAGATTTTACTATTGAAAAATATTAAATCTCTTAAAAGTGATTAAATTTTACTCGCTGTTAGTATTAAACTACTTTCGGTATAGTTTTTACTTAATTGTGTAAGACATCAAACGTGCCTTACAGTTATCCTACCCATATAAATTAAATAACGAATTTTCAACGATTTTGTAGTGATCTTTGTGCCGAGCAGTTTGAATGTGTGTGGTCACTGGTCGCAATTAATTATCTCTGTTGTCAAAACCCTTCAAACAAGGAATGGCGTTTTTTTTATATTTCCGGTCCCTTGCATGTTTGATTACAAGGAACTTTTATGATGGGCAATATAGATAAGGGAAAACTGGGTAATATTTGGTCTGTTTGAACGTGATCCGAACAATGCGTCGTATGGTCCGCCGAAATGGGGTTTATGGCAGACCCTTCTAATGGGCTCAGCGTAAGAGCTACCTGGCGTAACAAAGGGTTCTGATAGGCGAAGAAAGGGGAAGGAACCTATGTGAATATGTATACTCTTTTCCCACTTTAGAACCCACATTTCAAACACCTACACCATGCGAAGGTCCGAGCATCTTTTGCAGTTGGCTCTGGAGAAACTACTAGCGTCGAGCAGTCCCAAAGGTAAGTGAGGCTATTTATTTTTATAATAGGATGTGTTTGAAGTTTCAAATGAAATGTTTGTACTCATGTAATATAGTGATCTTAATGTGCCATGTTCATAAGTCACTTGAGAATTGAATATATAGCGTATAAAAATCAAACCATATTAAATTACCAAGCTTGACTTTTAAATCAAACATAAAGTTTTAACTCTTTTCAATGCAATTATGTATTTTTAACGCAGTTAACAATTTTCCATTGTATTTGAAAATGTTTATTTATTAATAAAAGTATATCTAGTTAACAAATTACAAAACCAAGTCTACATAAAAATTAAATAATAATAATACAAGCACGTTCCATCACATAATGTTCTTATATTCAGTTATAAGTATTACCATATGATAACCAAGAGTTGTGCATTTTATTTTTGGTTGTTATACACCCTAATAATACTATTAATACCGTTATGGAGTTTTTTATCAATTCTCTGTGATAGTGAACAGTCAAATTACATTGTGACAAACAATGCCATTTGTACATGATTTTGAAGGTAATACTACATAATGTATTAAGTTAAATTATTTTATTTATTTATGTTACGATATTTAAGGATTCTTTTTTAAGCAAAGTATAAAGTAAAAAAAATCATCAACACATTTTCGTACGAGATCAATCTTCTTGTTATCTTAAGTTTAAGTACTTCGAAAGGTGCGCCTGAATTAGCACCCCCTGGACATAGCACCCCCTCGCGACTGACATCATTTTGACGTCACGAAAGGGGGTGCTAAATCAGCGCAGTGGCCGTGTCCATGCCCTGAATAAGCACCCACTTGGAATATGGGGGGGGGGATCCTAATTCAGCGCCTTGACCGTGTCCATGTTCTGATTTAGCACCCCCTTTGAATCAGCGCCTATACCTTGTTGATGTGAACAATGAGCACCTCCTACTGAATAAAACAATAAAACTAAGCATATTGCGATTTGTTAATAGTATACTTATTGTATTGCTATGATTTGACTTTAGTATTTCAAAAACAAATAATTGAATACCAATTGTAAAAAATACTATGCATCGAATATGCTTACGTTACAAAACTAGGCTCTAGGAATTCAAATACAACTTTATTTTAAAGTATATTTAATTTGAAACCATGGTACAAACAACGCAGAAGGTTTGATATTGTTTAAATCCGGCATGTAACTATTAAATTAAACGTGAAACATTACATTTATTACGTTTCAATACATATTTAAATGTCAATTAAATCAAATAATACCATTGGTTTAGTTCTACATCAAATATTTGCTGAGTACAAAAATATTTCGCTCAAACTTTTAATTGTTTACGCAGAGGTGTGTACCTTCTTAGGCCAAGTTTTGGACCATCCAACAAATTCTGCAAATAACAATTTTATACTCTTGCAAAACAGTGAACTCTTTTGTGTACAATACGAGCTTAAATTATTGTTTGTCGGGAAACATCAGGAAGTAAACAAAATTATATTATTTTTTTTAATTTGATATAATTAAACTTAGAGAAAAGTATATTTTCGTGAAACTATTACATCAAATACGTAATTTAATTATGGCTTCATATACAAATAGGGTAGTTTTAATTGTATCGAGAAAGGTGACCTATTGAGTTTTTACGTTTGGATTAAACTTACACTGGTAATGAATGCTCAGAGAATACCCTTAACTCAACTATCAGTAGATTTTCTATTGGTGAAAACACCAAATAAGCAATCCTGTACAATAAAAATGACACAGCATATATATACTTGACTAACTGTGCATTAAAAACCATAAGTCCATTTTTCCTTCCATAATATTTCAAAATTCGAGTTTTTCCTGTTTAAAAAACCAAATAACCCAATGTCAAATCAAATAAAAATCCGGCTTTTATTTTTACAAAAATTTATAACTGTACATTAAGCAATAAATATCATACTGTATTGAAGAGGAAAAATAACAAATTATGGTATCTGTATAGTATTCTTATATTTGACATGAAAGAACTTAATACACAATAATAAAAATCTTATATCTCAAAAGGATGAATCGTTAAATAAAAACAGCATTTATCAAGCTTTACTTTGCTATGTAATTACTGTTTATTAAGAAACTAACAAGGAAAGAGCCTACATGGCTTTTAATTAACCTGTGCACCAAAGTTGAATATTGTAGGTTTATGTTCTTATTATCTTTATCAATGCGTTAATTAATTTTATAAACATATTAATTGACAGATTTAACTGAAGTAGAATAAATAACAAATATGATTTAATTAATTCTATTAGTTAGTGATACTTATTAAAAAGATCAGAAAACCAAGTCATGAGGAAAACTTTTTTTTTTAATAGGACAATGTGTGTGAGAGGGAGGAAGCCTAAGGTCTGTCACAAGCTAGTTACTCGGAGCACTTATTATTTAATATTGTCTACAGTAATTTCGAAAAGGAATTAGGCTTCATTTCATCGTTTATCATAAATTCCAACACAATCGTAGATTGTAGCTTATAAGTTTCTTCTCTGTCGATGTGTGTATGTGTTATTTTTATTAGAAGTTAATATCTTAATACCTAGTAAATTGAATCCTGCCAAGTCTTGGTCGAATGTTTATGGTGGGAAGGCTAGCTGCAAAAATAAATTATGATAATATCTTTAATACTTTCAAAATTGTAGCTAAAATTTTTTAATTTTTAACATCTTAAAAATCTGAAAAAGGTATTGCAGAATTACATTTTAAGTGGATTCTATCACATAATATCTAATGACCAAACTTATGTAAAATAAAATACACTCAGATTCACTGTGACAAAACACTGTCGACATTGAGGTTCTCAGCGAGTAGCTCACAATAAAAACATATCGAATAAACGACAGCTCCAGAGTATCTTATGCCAATCGCGCTCCGATCCCAGTTATAAGGACATATTTTACAAAAGTTATAACACAACGTTTCGAGGATTGAAATCTATCCTCTTCGTCAGGTGGGAGAGCTATTAATACATACATAAATAAAGAACAGAAAGAAGAAAATAATGGAAAGAAAAGTGTTTCAAACATACTCAAAAACTGCTTGGAGTCCATCCCAGGCGTTGTCACTGCAGAGCACAAATCACGAGTACAAGAATCACAATCACACATCACACCAGCACAGGCTACAGTGGGATATTGATACTGGGATACTATCCGCCTGACGAAGAGGATAGATTCTAATCCTTGAAACGTTGTGTTATACCTTTTGTAACATATAACGATGGTAAATGTCCGAAATCCTACAGTGGCTATAGTGGGATACATAGCGTATCTTAATTTTTTCTATTGATTTACTACATTCTATTGTATATTCCATTATGGCTTGAATGAAAACTATTTTGCATTGTACACTATCCAACAGATTAAAACCTTGAGAACAGCTCATTTAAATGTTTCTATTACACTCTATTGGTGACGCGTTTAAATACTTGTTTAACATAATATGATTATCTCTGTTTGGACTGTTACTAATACAAAAATTAAACTGGGACATTCGTTCGCAGCCCAATCCAATTCAGTGGGCCACCAAAATATGAAGGTCTCAGCAGGCCATTAGTTATTTTGCCGGCCCAGTTCATAACGCAGGTTTCAATTTACTGTACGGTATCTGTCATTGTCCGGCAGCGATGTGAAAGAGGTTTATTGCTTTACCCTCTGGTACATTCATTTACCTGTACCTCGTGATCAGCGTTACGGTTATCGTTTTCCTCGATTTGTTTTTTACCCATTTCAGTCAATAAAACTAAACCATGTTACAAGAATATCTTATGGTTTTTTGGAACGCTGTAACAAAGAAAGTTAATTACATAATTTTCTTTTAAAAATCAAGAACTGAAGCTATACTCAACGTTCACATTATTATATAAATATCACGATTTAAATACAGGAATAGCTTTATTACAAATTACGATAATTTAATTTTTGTTTTACTAACAATAAAACCCACTCTATAAACTTATTTCTTATTGGATTTTAAATATTAATTAACTTTTAAATTACTCCAGTCATAGTAAAATATATATTTTTCTTAAATATAAAAATAATATTTTTCATTAATAAAATTTGTATTACTATTATTTTTGTTAATTAACTAATAAACTCATTCCATATTATTTTTTAGCCCCTGCATCGAATCAAGAAAAAAATGGCATAAATATATGGCTTAGTTTACTTATTGAACTGAACTGATAAGAAAATTATTGCAGCAATTAATTTTATTTAGAATCAAACAATTGCTCGTCTTTTCAAATTTTAATTTTATTTTCTAATCATTATAATTAAATCGTCGTATCATATCTTCTTACAAATGTGCATTGTTTTATAAAATATAAATATTCAGATACAAATCTAGCTGAACGTTGTCATTTAAAACCATCTTTGCTCTCAACAGAAACTTTCATTCTGTAAAGTAAGTAAAACACGTAATGTATAATATCTTCATTTTTATTACCAAATGAAGTCCATTACAACACACGACCTTTGTGTAAGATCAAATTTTGAAGAAATTATTAAGACCAATATTTTAAATACTGCAGATTGAATGATACATATATAAATGCAATAAAACCAAGGATAAGTAAGTAGCATGAAAAATTAATTCAGTAAATAAGGAATAAATTAAGTTATTTAGAACTGTCCAACTCTAGACACGAATATATATGTGGTTTATCAGTTAATTACAAGTTCAGGGCTGTTGTTAGCTAAAGAGTTGATTTAAGATTAACTTGTTTATGAGAGCTTGTTGACGTGGTATGAGTGTGCGGGACACTAAAAACCGCAATTCCAAACAATTTTCTTAAAATTTGGTACACACGAACAAAATAATATTCAATTAATTTTTACTGATTTAATCCTCCTTATGTTTAAGGTGTTTTGGTGGTTTTTATTTACTAATATTGCACTTATGGAACATAATTTATTCTCTGCAATTTTTGTTCTTTTTATTTTAGTAGTCACATTCTCATTGTTGAATATAGTTATGAATACGCTATACATACATATACATTCTTATTGCCAAATATGCTTTTGAATACGTTACATACATATACAACGTGTCATAAAAGTCCCACCTACCCCTATTAATTTTATTATAAATAAAATAAATTAAAATCGTTTATTTACATATAAAAATTACAAATGATATATATTAATATATTCATTGTCAAAAAATATAAAATTACAATGAGTATTTGGTTTTTAACGTATATTGTGTAAAATAAATTTATATTTTTAATTTAATTATTTGAGAAATATTCTCACATGGGCTACTAAAGCCTGTGCGTGAGAACGAGTCACCACAAAGTACTCGATTGGTATTTCAAACCGTAAAAATTTTGTTATATCTTAAAGCAAATTAAGTAAAACAAAATAAAGTAAAAATAATGTTTTATAGAAAAAAAATAAAACTAAAGTGAGAATGTATCTAGATGAAGTAAGTGAATGGAAATAATTATTAGAAGGACAAAACGACCAACTGTCGGAGGTCAAGACCACGGACAGGCCTTGGTGCAACTCTTAGTTAACAGACGGACATCGGAAAAACTGCGTACAAAATTCACCATTCCTTATCATCGAGGGTTGTTATCTATATTTATGGCATCAACGTATTAGTCTCGCATGACCTCCCCCAGAAGACACACACACACTCAAATTCACATACACACACGCGCGAGCGCGCAAACGCTAGCGTGCAGAGCACACACACACACATTTCGCACACTCATATGTACACAAAAACTAAAACTAAAATTCGCTCCCACTATATTACTTATTTCCTAATACATACTTACGATCCAACATACATACAATCATACTAGCTATATACTTGTCCAAACAAACCCATATGCTTCCAATATATCTCAAACGTACCCACGCACTCACGCTTACATCCTTACATGCCTGTTACACCAACACGTATATTCATTTTTCCGCCTCCCATCCTAACCCACATTATCTATTGTCTATAATTTGATGTAATGAAGAATTCAGTGATATCTCTTCCCACCAAATTAAGCCAATTAATAATTGTTCTTTTTAAAGAAAACGTTGTTATATAATTAGTATTTTTTATGGAATCCGGCAATTTATTGAAAATAATGTGTGCTGTATAATATGTATTAGTAGTAGAGAAGGTTTTAATTAATCTCGGAACTCTAGTCTGTTCTGCAGTAGCATATCTTGTGGAATATTCATGAGGCAAAGAGTCAAATAGGTTTGGTTGATTTTTAAAAACGTAAATAACAAGTGCTATGATGTAAAGCTGTCTAACATACAAAACTTGCATTTCATTGTACAAAGCATCCGAAGAGTACCTTCGTCACCTCCCCAATACCGCCTTCATAATAGATTTCTGTGTGACGAGAAGCCGATCTATAACTTATCTATAAGGTCTATCTATAATCTATAAGGTCCTGTAAGCACCTCCCCATGTTAAAATCCCCTCTCCTCAATAATTGACTGTACATATGCGAAATATGCCATCCTAATTTCTCTAATTGTCAGTACTTCATATAATTGTTGAAACGCGAAAATCATTTTCCTTAATCTCTTATTTATATAACTTATGTGTACAGTCCACGTCAATCGATTGTCAAACATAACGCCAAGATATTTATACTCATTAACACGGTCAATTATGTCACAAGGGCAATCAGTATTACGAGTGCAGTCGTCGCATACGTGGAGCTTAATACTATCGAAGTGTCGCTGGATTCGCGTAATGATAAGGGCATAAATTTTGTTTTAGCAACATTCAAGGTTAACAAATTTTGATCAAACCATTTTTTTTATTTTTGACATGCTTTGAGCTGCTTTTACGACAATATCGTCCCACGTTTCCGCTTGGAATAAAATTGCAGTGTCATCAGTAAAAAGATACAAGCTACCGGAAAATATGATTTTTGAAATATTATTCATGTAAATTAAAAATAATAATGGTCCAAGAGTACTCCCCTGGATTACGATTACACCATAGTTGACGGGCTTCAGGTCACTATTAACACCATTGATAGTTGTAAACTGCTCTCTGTTAGCCAAGTATGTTTGGAACCAGTTAAACGATGTTCCACGTACGCCAATCAAATAAAGTTTCTGAAGTAATTTTTTCCTGTCTACCGTATCAAATGCTTTTGCTAGATCTAGAAATATTAATAAACATCGGTTACCTTTGCTTAATGCCAAATTGATATCTTTCGTTACTGAGAACAGCGCATCGACCACATTTTTAGATCTCCTGAACCCAAACTGGCGGTCTGTCAGAATATTTAGTCTTTCAATATAATCCGTAAGTTGATTTCTTACAATTTTCTCTAACACTTTAGAGAACACACTAAGTAAGCTAATTGGACGGAAGTTAGATTTTTGTGTAATATCGTTGCTCTTAAACAGTGGAATCACTTTAGCAACCTTGAAAGCATCGGGAAACTTCCCGGAACGTATGCTACTGTTAATAATGTGCAGCAGAGGTTCACAAAACAGCTGAAAGTTGTCTGTAAGAAAGGAAGCGGAAATGCAATCGTACCCAGGAGCTGAGCCTCCGCTTAGGCTACTGACACAGTTGTATAAGTCTTGTTCCGTGACAGTTCTCATAGTAAAAACAGAGTCCATAGTATAGTCGTTATCGTCTACAATAAGCGAAACACTTGAGTCGATTAAGCTAGCCAAGTTAAATCCAACCTGTGAGAAATAGTCATTGAACTCGTCGGCCACCTGTTTACTTACATCATTCATCGTCGCGTACTGTCTGTTACCTGTATACTGTTCTAGAGGAAATCCGTCATTTTTATTAGTCCTTCCACTCATTTCGTTGACGGCTTGCCAAACAATTTTAGGGTTATTACAATTATTGTTAATTTTTGTCCTAAAGTAGTTCTTTTTTGTAGTCCTTATAAGTCTGTCCAGTCTGTTCCTGTATGTCATGAAATAAAGTTTCAAATCAGTATTAAATGGTTGTTTTCTCAAAAGCTTACTCAATTTATCTCTTTTCCTGATAGACCGTATTATGCTTTCTGTAATCCAAGGTTTCAGTTTACGTAGTCTCGGTTTGGTATTAGTAATATTTTTACACGCGTTGTCCGTACAGTCTTTTATAGTGGCTAAATACAGATTAGCGCTAGTATTGAGATTCGCTGTGTCAATAACATGAGTCCAGTTACACCCGTTTATTACGTTATGATGCAATTTATATTTGTCTAAGATGTAGTTAGTGGCAATTGGATAGCTTGGATTAGATTGAGGGTAATTTATTTCAATGTTAAACACAATACTGTAATGATCTGTAATATTATTCGCTTTAACAGCAGTTTTAATCTGATCATAGTTATTGTGCTTCACAAATATATGGTCTATACAAGTCATGCTGTCCCCTACGACTCTAGTCGGTTCCGTAATACCACACATAAAACCAGTCTCATACATCACGTCCAAGTAACGTTCAGTTTTGTTATCTATTTTAATTAGGTTTGCATTGATGTCACCGATAAGAATGTATGTTTTGCTTTTATCAGTATTTGAGTAGTATTGGTTTAAAGCGTTAGTAAAGATGTCTAGGTCACTGTCATGAGTCCTGTACAAAGCGAGTACGTAACATTGTTTGTTGTTATACATGAAATCCAGGCTGAGTCCATACACGTCGCCCAGCTCCTCCTCTCGCACCGACACACACACACACGCTCACTCGCAAACACTAACACACCATCATTCCTTGTTTTACCTCTATACTTTTTATATAAGTTGTAGCCCTCGAGTTGCACCCCGACATCGTCCTCACCGAGCCAAGTCTCCCCCAGTATAATGAGGTCCCATCTCGTATCCATACCCTCTAAATAAATCACTAAATTGTCGAAGTTTTTATAAAAACTTCTTTTATTCAAATAGAATACCTTAATCCCATTTTCTGACCCGAAAATACTTGTTTCATAATTATTCTCTATAATCTGGCTGTCAATCCTTGTATATTTATCCAAAAAAATTCATTCATTTTATCCATTCTACTTTATATACAACAAATCAAGCACTTATGACTTATCAATGAGACTTAGACAAAATCAAAACGACAGACAGACAGTCCAAACCCCCCCCGCCGCCCTGCATCGTCATTAAATTTTTCAAATATTGACACCAGTTCGAAAAATATTATCAAAAACATACAGTACTCAAAACTACAGTCGGAAAAGTGTATTCCTAATTATTTTTACAACAACTAGTACTTTTTATGACTGACTTCGTTCCCATCACAATATGCAATTATACCTACAATTACCTCTTAGCAGAATACCTAAGTAATCACCATCTAATCTGTACACAATGCATATGGAAATTATTTGCTTACTTAACATTCGCCTGACACATCCAGCGGGCCCAGGAGCTTATAAATATTAGAAAACTAAATAATTAGTAACACTGAGGTATTATTATGACACGATATGCATATTAACCAAAGGACTCGTAACAGGTATAGTAATACTTGGTACCCTACACATGAAAATTAAACTATATAAAAAAGTAATTGCTCTTCTCAATAAGTACAAATAAATAGTAATGTGCGCTTTTAAAAATTTTAATAACTAATAATAAGGCTGTACAGATTAATAATCTTAAATAACATGGACAAGAAAAATGTTTAAAAATGCCTTCTAGTGTTTCTATAACAAAACAAATCATATTTACTAAACAGAAATAGGTATACATTTCTTAATATCAGTATAATATCATATCAATATTCAATTGAAACGACAAGGAGACATCTAAACCTTTTACGGTATAAGAATATAACTAAATTCTAAAACTATTATTAAACAGTGAGCCAAACTACTTCCAAACTAAGAACTAATTAACTAACATGCAAAGTTAAAATAAAGATAGTAAACTCTTTCTAATTATAGTTTAACAAAAATGCCATGCTTCTTTATAATAAAATTGGTAAAATTAATGTATATTACGTCAGCATTAAATTTAAACCACAAAATAAAAGTTTAATTTTTTTCCAAAATGGTGTACATTAGATTTCCTCTAATAAATAAAAAAAATTATTCAATTTAATTCATGCAGTCATAAACATTTACCTATTGTCTAATTATTCACATTGAATATGCCATCACCAAAGCACGCACGCACACACGCGCGCACACACGCACGCACGCACAAAACACGCACGCACTCACACGGACACATTTCTTGACAAAATTAAGGGGATTCTGCATCTAGAAATGGCAAAAAATGACAAAAATTTGAAAAAAAAATATTTATACATATTCTTGTTCTCTGTTTAATTCTGAACCAGAAAAACATAACTTTATGACTAAAAAAAATAATATTTTATCTCATAATATTTATTTTATTCGGCCATGTCCTGAGTGTGAACTCCGACATTTTCTGGTTTCAAAGAAACTTTTACATGTAATAAAGCATTATTGTTTACTCTTTGTTTTCTATAGTTATTTATCTTTTGTTTGTTTGTCTTTCTGGCTAGCTGTTATGTTTAGTTAGCTAACAACTGTTTGCTCAAACAGCTGATCAAATGTATTTGAGTCATATGGTAGCATATCACAAACAAACATTCACAAAATATTCTGTTTGTTTACAATTGTAATTGTGCAGTTTCTTGTGTTTTAGTGTCTACAATAAGTGAATAGTTTAGTCAAATATGGGTCGAAAAAAGAACTCCAAAAAGAGACTAAGTGATAGAAATAGAACAAAGCGATTTCGCTAAGATGGAAAGATACAAGTGACAAATGGAAATAGAGCTCCAGTTGAGCCTAGGCCTAACCTACAAACTTGTGATCCACAACCTAGTGTTAGTATGCAACATGTTACAAATGCACCATTTGTCCAACAACAAGTAAGTGAAGGAGACTGTGGAAAATGTAAGTAAGGCCTACTGGATTTGCATTATATTCTAGTTATAATGAGATAATTCCAGAAAAAAACGAATCATCAGAATACATTTTAGTCGAAACCAAGAAGCTTGAAAGTTTTATAGGCTCTTTTCCTTGTAAAATGTGTTTTTTCTGAGAGGTCAAAAAGTAATAACCAAATGCATAAAAGGTTTTGCTGTTACCCCTGAATGTAAAATGTGATGACTGTGATTATGAGACTAGCTTTTGTACGTCCCAGTCGACGAATACAAACGACACTCCGAGAGGTTCTTATGACGTAAACCGCAGAGTAGTCAAAGCAATTGCTTCTATTGGCAAAGGGCATAGGGCTTTAGATATGTTTTGTATGTCCTTGAACATGAGTCCAATGAATTATAGAACGTTTCAAAAACATATAAGTAGCCTACACGCTTCTTCAAAAACAGAAATGGAACATGTTTTGGAATTAGCCCGATTCGAAGTAAAAAGTGTTATGGCACTTTAGATGCTGACAATGAGGTGTTTGACATAACTGTGAGTTATGACGGATCATGGCAGAAAACGTGGTTTTCACATCCAAATATGGGATTGGTTGTTGTATTGAAAATTTTGACAGGTCTTGTTATAGATTTTGAAGTGATATCCAAATTTTTGTAACAATATGTGAGGTAGCAAAACGAAAAATTAGCAACCCTGAGCATTTTCAGACTTGGTACAACAATCACAAAGGTGTATTTAACCAAAAACTAATGTAGGTTCATCACCAGGAATGGAGGTGGACGGAGGCAGCAGAAAGATGGGTGTGGCGGCGTTCGGAAAGCATTGGATTTAGATATACAACCATGTTGTCGGATGGCGATGCAAAAAACAATTGCACATCTAAATGATTGCAATATTTATGGTGACAAACAGATTGAAAAAGTGGAGTGCCTCAATCATGTTGCAAAGAGGTTAGGCACTGGATTGAGAAAACTAGTAAAAGGATCGTTCAAAATCAAAAAACCCAGTTGGAGGTCGATCTCGAGGTCACCTAAGTGAACCAGTTTATACAAAACTAACAAGGTATTACCACAATGGCTATACATAAAAACCTTGGTAAATGTAACCAAAAATGAAAGAGGCAATATATGCCACTCTCTTTCACTGTAAATCCACTGATGAGTCACCACATCATAAGTTATGTCCGCTAGGGAAGGAATCTTGGTGTTTTTACCAAAGAGCATTGCTGATGGAAGATCTCCTGAACCACATTGCATTGAAAATCAAAACACCTCTCTCTCCTAATGTAGTGAAAGAAATGCTTCCTTTATATGAGAGGCTCTCCACCGAAACTTTGTTGACTAGGTGTTTAGCCCGGTCGGACTCAAAATGCCAATGAGGCGCTCCACAATGTTATTTGGTCAAAAGTGCCCAAAACTGTTTACACATCTAAAACAAAACTTGAACTGGGTATTTTTGAAGCCATCAGCATTTTACAACACAGGCTATATGAAAAACTTGTTCAAGCTATCAAGAGGCTGCAGGTATTAGTCCTGGGAGGCACAGTTTAAGGATAGCTAAGCGCTTTGATAAAAGCAGGCTACGACTATCATAAAAGGCGCAAAGAGTTACAGATTGGAGAAATATAGGAGGAGACTGAAAGTGGCACAGATAGCAGAAGAAGAAAGACTAAGAGCAACAGAAGGGCTGGTGTATGGTGCAGGAGAATTCTAGGTCTAAAACCTAGTAGGCTACATTGGCTGTAAAGATCTGAATGCTGGAACCACTACTTGATACGGTAGGTCTAATTTTTTTTTTTTTTTTTTAAGACTTCAAAAACTTAGATTTTGGACCAACAAAAAATATTTATGGATACTATTCTAATAGGCCTATGTAAAATAACAAATTAATGTAATATTATGTTATATAAAATTGTTGTATTAATATAAACTTGTAGATTACATTGAAGAAATGAAACTATTTTAGTTTATCGCGATTTTCCGAAAGTTAGGTTTTCTTTGAATAAAAAAATTGATATTGCTTGAGAACCATAATACATAGAGAGCTGAAATTTTTTCCAGGTATTATTCATATCAATGTCTAAAATTCCTATGTATTTTCATAACTCTACAGCTTACCTAACCTATTTTTTTTAATTATACAAAATAAAATAAAATGAGAAAATATTTTTTTTAATTTTTAAAAGCCCATGGAATTTTAATCTATTGGGGTATGACAATGAAAATACATAGGAATGTAGTAGCTGTCAATAGCATCAAAATAAAATAAACAGGATAACAATTGATTGTCATTCAGCTATGGAATATCAATTTTAAAAATTAACGTTTTTACAAAATAAAAAACGAGTATTTATTTTATTGTATCCAAGTAAAATTAAAATATGACACCAAAGGTATTTACATATTAGTTTTTTACATGTAGGGAATTGAAAAAATACATCAAAATAATAAAATGTTAGTAAATATAAAAAAAAACACCCATCTAGATGCAGAATCCCCTTAACCATTCATTCAGTCCATCCTGCATTATAAAAGTATTAAAAATAAGTAGCCAATGGAGGATGGCCTTCAAGGAATTTGGCAAAAGGATTTAACGTGAACATAACTCAACATGTACTTTATTTTAAACTAACAATATTTTATTTGATGAGTGTTCAAGATAAACTATTCAATCGATTGTACTGAAATTTTACATGCACATTCTTAGGTCCCTGATTAACATATAGGCCAATTGATCGATAGACCAATTCAACCTTTTCCGCAACCGCTGTAACTAGGAGTGTCCTCATTATTCCTGTATCGGGTACGGGTTAAGTGAAAACATTACAAACAATAACGAATTACTGAATATATAACACTGGTTAGCTTTATTTGTTGCCCCTAAGCACAAGCATACGCACAGGGAGTGCCACAGGTGCACAGGTACCTCCTAATAAGTTGATTTCTTGGTTATATAACCTTGGTGCAAAAATTATACTACTACTAAAGTACAAAAGTTATATTATTCGACTCCCCAGTGCCGGGTTTTACATATTATTTATATTAGAGATGTAGCCTTGAAAAGTGTTTTATAAATATATGTATAACACAATATAAATAAACCTTTTAAACTTTTTTTTATTAGATTTAATGAACACATAAAAGCATTGAAAACATTATCAAATTCAAAATATGAAGACCATTTAAATAACACCGGCCATACATACACTAACATAGAAAACAATCTTGAAATTTTACACACAAGCAAAAAACAGTCGCTTATTATCTACTTTAGAACATTTTGAAATCTACAAAAGTGCCAAAATTAATCATAATATATTATTAAATGACAAAGATTTTCTAACAAAAAATGTATTATTCTATAGACTTTTAAACAATATACATTGATCATACATAAAATTTAATACAACAAATTTAGCCACCAAGGTAGTGAACAAACACATGACAAATTGGTTTTAATTATTTATTTTCATAACTTAACCTTAGTTAGTACCTGAAGAGGAAATCACAGATTTCGAAATGTACATTGTAACAAAAATAAAAGTTTACAAAAAAGTGTTAAAAGGTTTATTTATATTGTGTTATACTTATTTATATTGATATGTTTGTAATATGTAGTTCCTCTCTGTCCTATTTCCTACTGCCTTGTATATTAATCCTACAAAATAATGTCATTACTATTGTTCTAGTTAATCCAAGATTTATTTTGTATCTTTCAGTGTAATATCAGCTGCAAAGTTGGTGTGCCACACCATGTGTCTCGTAACACACTTCGCTGATGCTCCATGCAAAATTTTCAATATACCTCATTTCATTCTCAAGATATCCTGTGGATTTCATGCCAAAGTTAAGCCTACATATGGAAATCTTTTCCAAGAGATCTTGCCACACGATACATTCACATTTCTTTCATTGAGTTACGTTTCATAACAGTAATTAGAAATATAACAGTTCTGGTGAAGTATGGAAGGTACTACAATGCACTGAAATCGAATCTTGTATAATATATAATATATATATATTATATATATATATATATATATATATATATATATATATATATATATATAGGTATATATCTATTATTGTATGAATAAGCTGTATAATTTGATACATGACAAGTTGATTTCTTATATGATTGTACTCAGCTTCTTTAAAATTTTCTAGTTGCCTATAAATTTTAAAAATGTCAGCTAATGCTCAGCCAAATCCCATGGAGTGAAATGCACCATAATCAAATTCAGTGTTGCCTATATAGAAATGAATTGTTCATGCAAAATTGCAAGTCTATTGGCCAATTTGTTTTCGAGTGCTCATCCAAAAATGATATCTTTGTTACTGGATAGTAGAGTTTTTATTTATTTGCATGGTTTTGCAGACGCAAGTGAGCTTGGTTTGTGTCTTGTGCACAGATGAACAAGGAAATGTTACAATAAATTGATTGATTATAAAATATGGGTTGTGCACTTGAAACATATTTGTATATTTAAAATTGGCCAACACAAAGTTTAATTGGCTAAGCGTGGTCTTTCCCATTAGTTGAGGATGAAATCAGATTTCTGACATTGTATTTGTCTGTCGGTACAAACAATATTTTTATAAAGAATTTAATTTGAATGTTAAAATTAGGTTTGAAGATTGGTTCATTTTCTACATTTTAACTACCACTCAACTGTATCATATTTTTTACTGTGAAGTCTTATTTATAAATTGTATCGAGTCACTTATAACAATCGCATGAAACAAAAGTAATCATTTTCTTAAGTAAGACTTATCGTTTTGGTATAATGGAGATAAATTACAATGGAAATTAACTTAAACTCATTAAGCGAACCTTGGACCGAGCCCCTTAATATCTTTTGTCTTAATGACTCTTGGCATTTAACCTGCTATAAAAGTTAATGTGACCACTGTGAACCTTTTAAACCAGAATGTCTTAATGTTAATTTCTTCTTTGCTTAGATTGCTAAGGAAATGCGTAACGATAAATAGCTTCTAAAATCATTGGAATTTATGACCCATTTGGCTCACTTACGTATGAATGTTGAGTAAACTTATATACTGTATAGGCCTACAGGGTGTTCAGTAAAAGTGTTCCAATACTTGGGGATTTTGTTCTACACAAAAAAATGAGAAAAAAAGTTTTCCGTCTATCTGTCTGTATGTGTTTTTTTTTTTAATTCTTTTATTATTATATCTTTTGCAACAGTAAAGAGAAAGTTATGAAACTTGAGAATTTTATTAATCTTTAGGAGACCTTTTTGACAGTAAAATATTAACACAATCCTTTCACCCATTTCAAAATGGTGGACGTTTTTTGGTTTTAAGTTATTTTCATGGAATAATTTAAACGTCCAACATTTTGGAGCCGGTAAAGGATTTTGTTTATATTTTATTTTGAAAAAGGTCTAACAAAGATTAATACAATTCTTAAGTTTCATAACTTTATCTTAACTGTTTCATAAGACATAATTTTTTTTAATAAAACACACATACAGACAGATAGACGAAAAAATAAAGGTTTTAGGACATACCTTCGTATGAACTTTTTTGCTCATTTTTATGTGTAGAACAAGATCCTAAAATATTGGAACACTTTTACTGAACAACCTGTATATTTAATTCTAAGTATTAAATTAATCACTTCCACATAACTCACAATGTTAGCTCACTGATTCATCATTGGTGAATTTGGTTTATAACTAACCAAATAAAATTTTAGATCCTAAAACTTCTAAACTATCAAATTTTGATTGTTAAAATTTAAATAATATTGTGACCAGTGAGTGTAGGGCCTATGTAGTCATTTTTATTGAAGGTAATAATTATGGGGTGATGCTGTTTTTTTTTGTGGATATATTTAGTATGCCATAATATTGAGAAGAAATAAATTGTTTTAAAAATACATTAACTACATTGAAAATATTTACATTGCTAAACTATAGCTAGTGATTTATTATTATTATTTATTATTGGAAGACAATTATTTTAATGAATTTTATAATTAATTTAAGGAGAACACTGTATAGTTTAAAAATTGAGTAAACAATACTATATGGATACTAGGGTTATTGCAGGAAGAAAGGCGTTTTGTGAAATATTTTTTTATTGACAATCAAACAATACATTATCAACAGTAGGTTATCGTATTTCTATTTTACAACAGTTTACATACGTATTTAGTTCATGCTCTATTGAATTCCTTTCAGATCTTTAATCGTTACTATCTGAAGCACAAACTATTGAAAGAATGTTTTCTTTCCACTATGTTTATAATTGAGTATAGATACATGTTACTTCAGGGAAATAGGCAACACTATACGGTGTGCACTTATTTAGTGCATCACATGGGTGCCATTATCAGTTATCCTGGAGCTGCCCTGGATTGTATGTAGGATCTTAGCCAATAGACTTGCAAATTGCATATTTTACTAGGTATTCGTTCAGTAGGGTATTTGAAGTGTGCACTCTTTCAAGAAAGGTTTGGTTCAATGGACTATGAACTCTTCACTGTGACCTGAATGGTAAACAGAAAATGGTCCAAGACAGTGAGGGGAACTGCTGCGGGATTCAGAGGAGCATTCTGGTTCAGGTTACTATCCTCCTGGAGGTGAATACTCCTCTGTATTCCAGGCAGAAGTTACAACCACTGTGGAGTGCATCTGGGAACTGGATTAAAGGATGTAACATAGATAATATTCTCACAGACCTCCAAGCGGTAGCCGTGCTCTCCTTTAAGTTCAGGTCAAGGATTATTTGGGATAGCTATATTGTAGCCTTCAAGTTGGATAAACTGTACTACCTCTCTGTTTTTTGGATTTCAGACCAATTTGGAATTGGCAAACACTACACTATCAGTGAAATTCATGGGATTCAGCAGTTCCTCGGTACATCCAGGGTTTCAGTGTCAGGTATTCAATTCCTGGGCTAAAGACAAGGGCCAAAGTAGATGGATCATGACTCCAGGGTTCAGGATGGGTAAGCTAGTTTTATACTCACCAGATAAGTTGTGTTTGAGGCACTAATGCTGGAAAGTGATAACATGGGTCACACAGGTCACTGTCATCTAAGAAAGCACATTTACAGCATGGGAGCTCTTGAATGAGACTCTGTGTGTAGGCTGTGGGGACATTATGAGGAGAACTGCTGACAATGTGATGGAGTTATGGAGTTCTTGAGAGAAAGAGTGCACAAACCTTTGGATTACGGGTAGTGGTAATACCTAATAGTGTAAGCTACAATACTTTTCCAAGCTTCTTAAACAACCTGAAGTAGTGTAAATCTGTTTTACTCAGTGAGGAGGACAAGAAGCACTTGAAGGCTGATCTGCCTAAGAGTTTGGTCAGCATTTTGGGTTCCTTTCAGATATAATTTACCATTGGTATCTCAAATACTTAAGCATAAAATATCAAAGGAACATTTTCTTACGACGAAGTTTAAAATTATTACTGAAACATGTCCACTTAGGTTATATTTGTAAATTTTTTCTTTTATTATTTTGTTTTCTTCTAATAGTGCTGCTCCTATTTTTGCAGCAGTGATTAAACTTTCTTCTTCGTCTTTTGGCTTGTTTTCCATTAAACTTCTTTCAAGCTCATATAGGCTACTGATGTGTTGCTTGCATTAGTTTCCTCAAGAGTTGAAGCCAGGAAATATGTGAGTCGCTTAAACTCATAGTTGGAGTGTCATTTTTTTCCACTTCATTTCTTCCGCTCTCATTCTTCAGCACTGTAGGCTACAAAACACACCTACGAATAATATGCTTCACAAAACTGTCCTTGTGTACAATAATGGAACTATATTATGAGCAATTTTTGTAACGCTTTATTGATTAGCTTGATTTTAAAAATTTATTTAAAATATTTTGATTCTTAATTGGTTCTTTATTATCTTGTAAAGGATGTCAACACAAGAGTTAAATGTTGATTCCTCAATTCTGATCACTTAATGTTGACGGCAAGCTACAATACTACAATATAGAGATACACATTTAGACATTGAAATTCCTGAAATTAATGAATTGGTGACTGATAAAGAATTTTGAATGCTGTTTGGCTCAATGTAAAATAGATGGATTATCTGTAGTTATAGTTGGTTTGTATAGAACACCTGGCTCAATTTACGATAATGTATTTTTGTACAAACTTAGTGTAGTTTTGGTTATTTTAAGTAAAAAAATTTAAATACATAGTGTGTGCAGGGGACATAAATATTGAACTGTTTGAAAAAATCTAGGGCTTCAGATATGTTTGGTAATGTGTTAACTCAACATAATATGTTTTCTATGGTTAATTTTGCCACAAGGGTTGCATTTGATTGTGAAAGCTCTATTGACCACATTTTTACTAATATACCAAAGCACCAACTGTCAATCTCTGGCCTTGTCACCGAGCTTTCAGATCATGATGCCCAACTTTAGAAATCTCATATCAAAATCAAAGCAATTATAAAAATTATTTTACTCAATTAAATAGACAGTTTTCAGATAAAAATAAAAAAATATTCCTAAAAAATTTAGCATCTGAGACATGGTTAAATCTTTATCAGGCACCAGTTGATAAGAAGTATAATACTTTTTATGACATTTTTATGTACTATTTTAACTCATGCTTCCCAAAAGTTAAAACTAGAATAAAGAATTGTAGCAGGATTAATTTGATAAGTGAGGATTTAAGAAAAGATAAAGAGGACTTAATTTGTTTAAGCCAAACTTTAAGGGTCACAAAAGATATTAATCTAAAGGATATGTTAAAGGAAAAGAAAAAACTGTATTATAAAAATATAATTGACACTAAAAGTAAATATGTAATTAGTACAATAACAAAGTCTGACAACCCCTGCAAAGCTGTTTGGAAACTTATTAATAATGAAATAAAACCACTTGTAAAAAAAATAATGAAATTAAGTTATCTATTAATGGTAAGGAAGACAGTGATCCAAGAACAATCTGCACATATATTTAATGATCACTTTATAAATATAGTTGATGAATATGTAATTCCAAATATTGTCAGCAATTCAAATTTTGTATCCAATATCAATCATGGTAAAAATAATAATCAAAATGTTAGACCTACCCTCCAGAAAATTTCGAGTCAAACCAATAACTGAATTAGAAATTGAAAAAAAATTGTTATGTCTTTTTAAAAATAAATACTCGGCTGGTTTCGATGAGGTTCCAATGCCAATTATTAAACATGCAAACAAATTTCTGATTAAGCCACTCACCCATCTGATTAACTCATCCTTTATAAGCGGTATATTCCCTGATAAGTTAAAAAATCTCTAAGGTAAAA
The DNA here is from genome assembly GCF_021130785.1 of Homalodisca vitripennis. Classification (NCBI taxonomy): domain Eukaryota; kingdom Metazoa; phylum Arthropoda; class Insecta; order Hemiptera; family Cicadellidae; genus Homalodisca; species Homalodisca vitripennis. Next base: position 21,561,656 of record NC_060212.1, read on the forward strand.
ACTGTGTTTAAGAAAGGGAACACCACAGATCCTAATAACTACAGGCCCTTGGCTATTCTGCCGAGTTTTTCTAAAATATATGAAAGAGCAATGTATATGAGATTGATGGAGTTTCTTGAAACCAATGAGTTGTTTTTGACAACGAACAGCATGGGTTCAGGCCAGGTAAATCGGTCACAACTGCTTGCATTGACTTTATTGAATCAATTACAGATGCAGTTGATAGAGGTGACTATGCTGCAGGAATATTTATGGATCTGTGCAAGGCTTTTGATAGTGTATCACATAACAACCTAATAAGCACCCTCAGGGACTTGGGTATTATTGGAAATGCCACTAAATTGGCTAAAATCCTACCTTAAACATTAGAAAACAATATGTCGAAAACATCATTCAAAAATAAATTTAATCAATTGATATGTATTAATTCTAAGTTAAAAAATATATTACATGGTGTGCCTCAAGGATCTATTCTTGGGCCAATCTTGTTCTTATGCTACCTTAAACGGCTTGCCGCAGACTGTAAAAAATTCGGGAACTAAAATGTGCTTGTATGCTGATGATTCTAATCTCATTATATCAAACAAATCTTTGCAGGTAATTGAAGATCAAGCACAAAGTGATTTGATCTTAGTCAGAAAACTATTTCTCCAACAAAAATTTGTTACTTAATCTTGAAAAGACAAATTTTGTCTTATTCAGGACTCGCCAAAATAAATGTGTAGACAGTCCAAAGATCGAAATTGGACAAGTAAAACTTAATCAATTAGACAGTACAAAATTTTTAGGAATGGTTTTAGACAAAAACTTAACTTGGAATGAGCATACACATGCAGTTCTAAATAAATTATCTTCTGGGGTTGTATGCTTTAAGGAGCATATCAAAATTCTGTAGGTTGGATGTTTTAATATTGGTTTATTTTGCCCATATACACTCCATATATTCTTTTGGTATTGTGTTGTATGGTGCAACAAGTGATCAAAATTTACAAAGTATTTCTTCACATTCAGAAACAAGCCATTCGTATAATGATTAATCTGGAGGATCGTGAATCGGCCAAAGCAACATTTTCAAACTCTAGGTATTCTTACTGTGTACTGTGGCTTGTACATATTAGACACTGTGGTGGCTGTTAGGAAGGCTAGGGATAGACTTCCTGTATTGGGATCATCACATGGCTACTTGACTAGAAATCGAAACCAGTTGGCAGTACCAAAATCAAAATTAGAATTTAAGAGAAAAAAACCCATTAGTTGCTGGAGTAAAGTTTTACAATAGTATCCCGAAAATATAAAAGCATTCCTAATGTCAAATTGTTCAGACTAAAATTAAAAGAATATCTTGTTGACAAAACATTATACTCATTTAATGAGTTTTTTGAGAGCAGGGTGGAATAAACTATAGATTATTGCTTAAGTATTAATTATACTTTTGTTTAAATACATACTGTTTTAGCAAATTAACTTATGTATTTAGTTCTTAAATCTAAGTTCATACTATTGACACCGTTTATATTTGTATATATTTATTCTTGTAATGTAATGTGCAAATGGTAAATAAAGATTGTTTTGAATTGAATTGAATTGAATAGACAAGACAACAAAGTGATTTTTGATTAAAATACTAATAATAAAATAAAATTTAAAACAACAACAAAGACATATAACAGCTATTAAAATAAGACAAACACATAATTAAAAGTTCAGACGTCAAAAACTTAATGTAATAATATCACAGGCCAAAAATTTGTCAATGGAGTAAAAAATATTATCCTTCAACCATCTATCTATTACTTTTTTGAACTGTTTCAAGGGCACATCCCATGAATTTTTAGGCAGTTTATTAAATAATTTAATTTTCATAGATATATGACTACTTCTAGTTTTTTCTAATCTAACTAATGCTAAGTCAGGAAGATAAGTTTTCCTAGTAAAATAATCATGAGTCTGTTTTCTTGTAGGAAGGGTATTTAAAGATTCCTTAACATTGATGAAGCAGCAATAAATATAAGGATTTGGAAGAGTCGTTATTTTAAATTCTTTGAAAATTGATAAACATGACTCTATCAGAAACATTCTTGATTGCTCTTAAAGCCTTTTTTTGCCATGTGAAAGCATTTTGTGCACTACAACAGTTGCCCCATAAAGTTATTCCATATCTTATGTGGGAATGGAAAAATGCATAATAAGCAGTTAACAACTTATCTGCAGTAATACAGCTTCTTAGTTTCCTAAGAAGAAACACAACTCTGGACAATTTTTTACATAGTTGCTCCACATGGCAATCCCAACTTAACCTACTGTCAAGATGTATACCTAATAACTTAATTAATTGGTTTGATATCTTTGTAAATTGTTTGGTTTAATGAAAATATTATTTTTTCAGTTTTTTTATCATTTACTACAAAGAAATTGTTAGCAAACCATTCTAAGGCCCTTTCAAAAGCTTGGCTCTCTTCTCTTATTAATACATCTAGATGGTGATTACAGTTGAGAAGTGTAGTATCATCTGCATACAGTATTGATGTGCAAGGAACGTTAGTAGCCAAATCATTGACAGCAATTATAAAAAATAGGGGGCCAAGAATAGATCCTTATGGAACACCACTTTCTATCTTTTTTTAAACTAGATCTGTCATTCCCCTGGACAGCCATTATCTCTCTATTAGTCAAGTATGACTGCAGCAGCCTTAGCTCTCTGTCCCTGATACCATAGGCAAGCAATTTTTTAAACAAAAGCTCGTGACAAATGCAATCAAAGGCTTTTGTTAAATCAATAATGCAGAGGATAAAAATTTATTTTCAAAGTTTATTAGTATTTCATTAACCATATTTTCTACTGCTTTAATTCTATTTTTACCGGGTACAAATCCAAACTGTTCAGCACAAAAAAGATTATTAGCAACAATAAATGTATTTAACTGTTCCTTTACACATGATTCAAATTTTTTCTTATTATAGGGACTAACAAAATTGGTCGGTAGCTAGATTCATTTAATTTTTCACCTTTTTTGTAAACTGGAGTCACCTTTGTTATTTTAAGTGCTTTACGATATATACCTTTTTATAGCATCATATATTAAAAAGAAATATCAATGGTTCAACTATAACGTCAATATTTTCCTTCATGACTCTATTAGATAAACCATAACAATCTTCACTGCAAGACATACTTAAACTGTTAACATGCTTAATACGAGTAACATCAATAGGTTTAATTTTATGCCACTTAAAGACTTTACAGACCCTATTTTGACCGTGAGTAAAGTTATTTACTAATTCTATGGCTGGTTTATATGATACATCCTTAACAGTGGTTACATTTAAATTACTCACGACGTTCACAAAATAGTTGGTAAAAGCATTGGAATTAATTAATATTTCTTGATTTCTTTTTTACAGTTGGACTCTGTTTTGATCAGGTTCCATGCTGCCTTACATTTATTAGAGGAATTTGTAATATATTCTACATTTGCAAGCTTTTTAGTAGAGGCAATTTCGTTTTTATATGCTTTTTTGCATCTAGATTTTTTTATACATTATTTCATATGATGTATCATTGCTATTCTTATACTTATCATAGAATGTTGTGACAAACTCTCTAAATTTCTTTAACTCTGGTGTATACCATTATATTTTTGGCCTTTTACAAGTACTTACTTTTATCTCCTTAGATTTACAGCATTCATTGAATGAATTTGTCAGTAACAAATTAAAGTGGTCGTAAGCTTGATATTGGAACAAGCCAGTCAAATTTAACTTTGTTTAAGACACACATGCTCAATCTCTTTAGGGTTATGTCTTTGTGCTCAGATTATTTGTTTCACTTAGTAAGTTCTGCACAGTTCAGCACAATATGTTTCTTGTATCACCCCCCTCCCCCCCACCCATTGCTGCATAATTCTTTCATTCCATATTGCACTACAGAATTGATTCTATGTTATAACTAATACTTTTAATGACATTGTTACAAGACTATATAATATAATTAACAAATAATTGTTTTAAGTATTAAATTATAAAGTAAAAATATGATGGTGTAACAAAAATCATTGTGTTATATCTTGTTTTACTCTACATTTAAAGCCTAATCATCAACAAAAGTCGTGCATTACTCTATTTAAAACAAAATTAAAAGTATTAGTTTAAAACATATAACACTGTACTTTAACACTGAACTTTTCAATACAACCAAATAGAGAAATAGGTACTTTTTAATGCGCTCGCAAAGGGTTAAGACCTCATAAATGTATTCTAGTTTGAAACAAACAACTTTTAAAGTTTGTCTAAAAATTTCGGGAGGGCTTGAACCCCCTGAGCCCCCATCCACCAACATATGCCCATATTATCATTGTTACTCACCTGCTTCTCAGCGTCCTGTATCTCAGTGTTTACAACTGAAATCTTTAGTTTTCCCAACTTCTACAATACACTATTTAAATTATTTGTTAGACATACCTTGGGTAGTTTCTGTCAAACGGCTCTGTAGCCTGGGTTACAAAGGAAGAAGGGACATCTTCTACTCCAGGGAAGAGGTCCTTTAATATATGTCCTTCCAATAGGGTCTAGAAATTCTGGCGTCTGACCATTTCTTCTGTATAAACTGAGCGTTGTTGGATGGTGATTTCATTGGCCCGTTGGAATATTGTAAATGCCAATTTAAAACCTTTTAAACCAAGTAATGGCCCTATCAGATACTTATATACTTATGGCTAAGTACTTATCAGATAATATTACTTTGTTTACTGTTAAATTGCTGAAGGAAAGTGTCAATGTCTCTGGATTTTAATCTTGATTTTGAGGTAAGTAAACTATATTTAATGTCTCGCCTTATCTCAAGTTAATCTTCAGAGCTTTTAAAGGATTAAAATCACATTTTAAATCACTTTCCATAAATGATAAAAATTGTTATCTACTTTTTTATGTAAATATACTTCTCAATATATCGACTAGTAAATAAAGCCATTACAATTCTGTAATTTGATGACTCACACTTAAGTCTCAGTGTTTACAACTGAAAACTTTAGTTTTCCCAACTTCTACAATACACAATTTAAATTATTTGTTAGACATACCTTGGGTAGTTTGGTGTCAACGGGTTGCAAAGGGAGAAGTTACATCTTCTAGTCCAGGAAAGAGGTCCTTTAATGAATGTCCTTCAAATAGGGTCAGGAAGTTCTCACGTTTGTCAACTTCATCTGAATGAATTGAGCGTAGTTGACTGGAGATTTCATTGGCCCACTAGAATATTGAAAATGCCAATTTAAAACCTTATAATCTAAGTAATGGCCCAATCAGATACTTATATACTTATGGCTAAGTACTTATCAGATAATATTACTTTGTTTACTGTTAAATTGCTGAAGGAAAGTGTCAATGTCTCTGGTTTTTAATCTTGATTTTGAGGCAGGAAAGAGGTTCTTTAAAGTAGGTCCTTCAAATAGGGTCAGGAAGTTCTCACGTTTGTCAACTTCATCTGAATGAATTGAGCGTAGTTGACTGGAGATTTCATTGGCACACTAGAATATTGAAAATGCCATTTAATGTCTCGCCTTATCTCAAGTTAATCTTCGGAGCTTTTAAAGGATTAAAATCACATTTTAAATCACTTTCCATAAATGATCAAAAGTTTTATCTACTTTTTTTGTAAATATACTTCTCAATATATCGACTAGTAAATAAAGCCATTACAATTCTGTAATATGATGACTCACACTTAAGTCTCAGTGTTTACAACTAAAAACTTTAGTTTTCCCAACTTCTACAATACACAATTTAAATTATTTGTTAGACATACCTTGGGTAGTTTGGTATGAAATGGCTCTGGAGCCTGGGTTGCAAAAGGTGGAGAAGTTACATCTTCTAGTCCAGGAAAGAGGTCCTTTAAAGTATGTCCTTCAAATAGGGTCAGGCAGTTCTCACGTTTGACAACTTCATCTGAATGAATTGAGCGTAGTTGACTGGAGATTTCATTGGCCCACTGGAATATTGAAAATGCCAATTTAAAACCTTATAATCTAAGTAATGGCCCAATCAGATACTTATATACTTATGGCTAAGTACTTATCAGATAATATTAATTTGTTTATAATTTACAAAATAATTGTTTTAAGTATTAAATTATAAAGTAAAAATATTATGGTGTAACAAAAATCATTGTGTTACACCTTAGTTACTCTACATTTAAAGCCTAATCATAAACAAAAGTCATGCATAAATCTATTTAAAACAAAAGTAAAAGTGTTAGTTTAAAACATATACCTAACACTGTACTTTAACTGAACATTTCAATACAACCAAATAGAGAAATAGGCACTTTTTAATGTGCTCCCAAAGGGTTAAGACCTCATAAATGTATTCCAGCTAAAAACAAACATCTTTTAATGTTTGTCTCAAAATTTCGGGAGGGCTTGAACCCCCTAAGCCCCCCCTTACAACAACATATGCCCATATAATCATTGTTACTCACCTGCTTCTCAGTGTCCTGTATCTCAGGAGCAAGGTACAGCTTGCTCTGCCAGCGTTGCCTTTCCTCTGCCAAGGTGCGCTCATGCTCTTGCACCAGTCAAGAGCAGAAAGACCTTGGCAGTCTTTACAACTCTTCAGTCTCATTCTCCTGTACTGCACAAAAACATATCTGTGACTAATACGCATCATAAAACTCTAGTTATATTCTATACTTCAGCATTTCAGCACTATAATAAGTCCAAAACAAATTCCTTCGATGTTTATATTACAAACAATTTAAATTTCCTTGTGCCCAAGACCTTTCAACAGCGATTCTTAGAAGATTTTTTTCATTGGATACACTTACACCCAGAAGGAACAAATCTGGTCTAACGTTAAAAAATTATTCATGGTTCAATAGACAATTACGTTCTTTTAAAAAGGATCCAGTTGCTTGTTCCTAGACGGAACTTGTGCCCATCAATAGTTTTTATTTGTCCCCAGATGTAACACAGTCCAACACTATAACTTTTTGTTTTTAAAAGCCTTAAGACTAAAGGCTTTATATAAGAAGAACTAATAATAAATTTAAAATGTAACCATTCGGTAAACACTTTCTTGTATGCTTGCAAAAGAATCTTTCTTTTAAATTTAATAAAATCACTTTAGTTATGATAAACATATGACAAAACCACAATGTGTCTATAATTTATAGCTCACGTTCAAATAATCTTGATTTTAAGGCAAGTAAACTGTATTTAATGTCTCAACTTATCTCAAATAAATCTTCAGAGCTTTTAAAGGATTAAAATCACATTTTAAATAAAGTAAAGTAAAGTAAAGAAAAAAGTAAAGTCCATAAATGATTAAATTTTTATCTACTTTTTTTGTAAATATACTTCACAATATGTCAACTAGTAAATAAAGCCATTACAATTCTGTAATTTGATGACTCACACTTAAGTCTCAGTGTTTACAACTGAAACCTTTAGTTTTCCCAACTTCTACAATACACTATTTAAAATATTTGTTAGACATACCTTGGGTAGTTTCTGTGAAACGGCTCTGGAGCCTGGGTTGCAAAGGAAGAAGGGAATGTCTTCTAGTCCAGGAAAGAGGTCCTTTAATATATGTCCTTCAAATAGAGTCTGGAAGATTCTGGCGTTTGTCCATTTCTTCTGCATGAACTGAGCGTTGTTGACTGGAGATTTCATTGGCCCACTGGAATATTGAAAATGGCAATCTAAAACCTTTTAATCCAAGTAATGGCCCTATTAGATACTTATATACTTATGGCTAAGTACTTATCAGATAATATTACTTTGTTTACTGTTAAATTGCTGAAGGAAAGTGTCAATGTCTCTGGTTTTTAATCTTGATTTTGAGGCAAGTAAACTATATTTAATGTCTCGACTTATCTCAAGTAAATCTTCAGAGCTTTTAAAGGATTAAAATTCACATTTTAAATCACTTTCCATAAATGAATAAATTTTGATCTACTTTGTTTGTAAATATACTTCACAATATATTGACTAGTAAATAAAGCCATTACAATTCTGTAATTTGATGACTCACACTTAAGTCTCAGTGTTTACAACTGAAACCTTTAGTTTTCCCAACTTCTACAATACACAATGTAAATTATTTGTTAGACATACCTTGGGTAGTTTGGTATGAAATGGCTCTGGAGCCTGGGTTGCAAAAGGTGGAGGAATGTCTTCTAGTCCAGGAAAGAGACTGCACAAAATGTGGTCTTTGAATAGGGTCTGGAAGAGCTCACGTTTGTCAACTTCAGCTGCATGAATGGAGCGTAGTTGACTTGAGATTCCATTGGCCCACTGGAATATTGAAAATGGCAATTAAAACCTTTTCATCCAAGTAATGGCCCTATTAGATACTTATATACTTATGGCTAAGTACTTATCAGATAATATTACTTTGTTTACTGTTAAATTGCTGAAGGAAAGTGTCAATGTCTCTGGTTTTTAATCTTGATTTTGAGGCAAGTAAACTATATTTAATGTCTCGACTTATCTCAAGTAAATCTTCAGAGCTTTTAAAGGATTAAAATCACATTTTAAATCACTTTCCATAAATGATTAAATTTTTGATCTACTTTTTTTGTAAATATACTTCACAATATGTCAACTAGTAAATAAAGCCATTACAATTCTGTAATTTGATGACTCACACTTAAGTCTCAGTGTTTACAACTGAAACCTTTAGTTTTCCCAACTTCTACAATACACAATTTAAAATATTTGTTAGACATACCTTGGGTAGTTTGGTATGAAATGGCTCTGGAGCCTGGGTTGCAAAGGAAGAAGGGACATCTTCTAGTCCAGGAAAGAGGTCCTTTAATATGTGTCCTTCAAATAGGGTCTAGAAATTCTCACGTTTGTCCATTTCTTCTGCATGAAACTGAGCGTTGTTGGCTGGTGATTTCATTGGCCCACTAGAATATTGAAAATGCCAATCTAAAACCTTTTAATCCAAGTAATGGCCCTATCAGATACTTATATACTTATGGCTAAGTACTTATCAGATAATATTACTTTGTTTACTGTTAAATTGCTGAAGGAAAGTGTCAATGTCTCTGGTTTTTAATCTTGATTTTGAGGCAAGTAAACTATATTTAATGTCTCGACTTATCTCAAGTAAATCTTCGGAGCTTTTAAAGGATTAAAATCACATTTTAAATCACTTTCCATAAATGATTAAATTTTGATCTACTTTGTTTGTAAATATACTTCACAATATATCAACTAGTAAATAAAGCCATTACAATTCTGTAATTTGATGACTCACACTTAAGTCTCAGTGTTTACAACTGAAACCTTTAGTTTTCCCAACTTCTACAATACACTATTTAAAATATTTGTTAGACATACCTTGGGTAGTTTCTGTCAAACGGCTCTGGAGCCTGGGTTGCATAGGAAGAAGGGACATCTTCTAGTCCAAGAAAGAGGTCCTTTAATATATGTCCTTCAAATAGAGTCTAGAAATTCTGGCGTCTGACCATTTCTTCTGCATAAACTGAGCGTTGTTGGCTGGTGATTTCATTGGCCAACTAGAATATTGAAAATGCCAATCTAAAACCTTTTAATCCAAGTAATGGCCCTATCAGATACTTATATACTTATGGCTAAGTACTTATCAGATAATATTACTTTGTTTACTGTTAAATTGCTGAAGGAAAGTGTCAATGTCTCTGGTTTTTAATCTTGATTTTGAGGCAAGTAAACTATATTTAATGTCTCGACTTATCTCAAGTAAATCTTTGGAGCTTTTAAAGGATTAAATTCACATTTTAAATCACTTTCCATAAATGAATAAATTTTTGATCTACTTTGTTTGTAAATATACTTCACAATATATTGACTAGTAAATAAAGCCATTATAATTCTGTAATTTGATGACTCACACTTAAGTCTCAGTGTTTACAACTGAAACCTTTAGTTTTCCCAACTTCTACAATACACTATTTAAAATATTTGTTAGACATACCTTGGGTAGTTTCTGTCAAACGGCTCTGGAGCCTGGGCTGCATAGGAAAAAGGGACATCTTCTAGTCCAAGAAAGAGATCCTTTAATATATATCCTTCAAATAGAGTCTAGAAATTCTGGCGTCTGACCATTTCTTCTGCATAAACTGAGCGTTGTTGGCTGGTGATTTCATTTTCCCGCTGGAATATTGTAAATGCCAATTTAAAACCTTTTCATCCAAGTAATGGCCCTATTAGATACTTATATACTTATGGCTAAGTACTTATCAGATAATATTACTTTGTTTACTGTTAAATTGCTGAAGTAAAGTGTCAATGTCTCTGGTTTTTAATCTTGATTTTGAGGCAAGTAAACTATTAATGTCTCGACTTTTCTCAAGTAAATCTTTGGAGCTTTATCTTTGCCCATACAATCATTGTTACTCACCTGCTTTTTAGCGTCCTGTATCTCAGGAGCAAGGTACAGCTTGCTCTGCCAGCATTGCCTTTCCTCTGCCAAGGTGTGCTCATGCTCTTGCACCAGTCAAGAACAGAAAGTCCTTGGCAGTATTTACAACTCTTCAGTCTCATTCTCCTGTACTGCACAAAAACATATCTGTGACTAATACGCATCATAATACTAGTTATATTCTGTACTTCAGTATTTCAGCACTATAACAAGTCCAAAACAATTTCCTTCAATGTTTATATTACAAACAATTTAACTTTCCTTGTGACCAAGACTTTTCAACAGCGATTCTTAGAAGATTTTTTTCATTGGATACACTTACATCCAGAAGGAACAAATCTGGTCTAACGTTAAAAAATTATTCATGGTTCAATAGTAATTTGATGACTCACACATAAGTCTCAGTGTTTTACAACTGAAATCTTTAGTTTTCCCAACTTCTACAATACACAATGTAAATTATTTGTTAGACATACCTTGGGTAGTTTGGTGTCAAATGTTTCTGGCGCCTGGGTTGCGAAGGGAGAAGGGACATCTTCTAGTCCAGGAAAGAGGTCCTTTAATATATGTCCTTCAAATAGGGTCAGGAAGTTCTCACGTTTGTCAACTTCATCTGAATGAATTGAGTGTAGTTGACTGGAGATTTCCTTGGCCCACTGGAATATTGAAAATGCCAGTTTAAAACCTTATAATCTAAGTAATGGCCCTATCAGATTCCAAAGTCCAAAACAAATTCCTTCAATGTTTATATTACAGTCAATTTAACTTTCCCTAATCTTTTCCTTCAATTTCAGTATCAACCTTTTTACTATAACTCGTCCATGTCTTCCTCCGGTGTCCCATGAAAATGTAATTTACGGCAAAATATTAAAGAAACTGAAAATTGAGCCCCTAATAATAATTATCTAACAGAAATTGTAAAATATACATTTTGTAGAAAATTTATGTTAGAAACAGAAATTGTATTTTGGCACTTTTAGACAAACAAGCAGTTGTATTGGGTAAATTACAAAATATTTTATCAGCATGGCTTTTTTATCACAGCAATAACAACAAAAAGTCACTATTAAATAACTAGTAAAATTGATTCAAACTATAATGCGTTATAGTGTAGTATTTCAAATGCTAAGTTATAACTGAGATAAACATAATGTTACACAAAATCTAAGTTGAACCACTTTTATAAAAATTTTGAGCTTAGGGATCTGCAAATAATAAAAGCTGAACTTAGATTATATGTGTAAACGTTTTGCCCACAAGAAACATTGAAGGAGTTATACGGATGTTGAAGATGGAGCTTGCATTGGCTACTGTTAACTTAATTACACTTAAAACACATAAACCAATATTCAAAACTTTTATTTTTGTGAGGCCTTTTGATACCAAGACTATCTTTGTCAGACACATCACAAAAGTAAATTTGATTTTTTTTTTAAATAGTTAAACATATGTGATTTTAATATTAATTTGTCATGTGTGTAAATAAAATTAAATCATTACTGGTACCATATTATATAAATTGTGAATATTATTGATGTGATCTTCATGAAAGTAATAATGAATTTTGTATTGGTCCACCTTCTTGATTTAATAAATCATTTATGTGTGTTTGATTGATGTAATATGATTCGCATCCATTTAAATATCTAGGTGTGTTAACATGTTTGAATAATTTTAGGTTTTCCTTTGATATAGTGTGTCCAGTATTGATATAGTGGTTTTACACAGTACGCCACACATGACAAATTAATTTTAAAATCACATATTATGTTTAACAAGTATTCAAAATCAAATTTACTTTTTGTATTTACTTTTGTGATGTGTCTGACAAATATAGCCTTGCTATTGAAAGGCCTCACAAAAATAAAAGTTTTAAATATTGGTTTATGTGTTTTAAATGTAATTAAGTTAAATTATACATAATGTCTGCAACAGTGCAAAGTTTTTAAAAAATATAAAAAACATAAATACACACACAACACACTTAACACATAACAGCATAAATTTCAAAAAATACTTTTTGCTATATCATTTATCATTGGTATCTGAAATACTTAAGCATAAAATATCAAAGGAACATTTTCTTACCATAAAGTTTAAAATTATTACTGAAACATGTCCACTTAGGTTATAAACAACATTATAGGGTGGAATCTCTTTTAGATTCATGTGTCCGTATACTCGAAGCCTTTTTGCAAATTTTCACAGTTCAGAAACATTAAATTTTGAATTTGAAAGCCTCATCTATACATTTTCTATTCCATGGAAAAATAGTTTGTTCTTAGTAGATAGAAAGTTGCAAAGCTGCAATATCCTGTGTCGGTGGCGACCTTGAAATGAGCAAGTTGAGGTTGGATGGCTCTCTGATTCTGGTCTAAAATTGAAGACACTAGTCAGTATCTGTTATTTCCCTGTATTAAAAAGATTTCCAGTAATAATCGTATTTTATTTTTCGTTAGATTGTAATCAAAGGAGTTGTTTGATTTACTGGATTTTATATCTCACTGTAGTAGGTACATTAAGCGATATCCCATCCAAAGGTATAAATTGAGGCACATGCGAATGTGGTCGTGGAGTAGCCCTAGAATCAGACCTCAGAACTAACTGAACTAATCCTCCGTACCTCAGCATACCTCTTCCATATGAATGATTTATCTCTTCCGTAACTTATACAATCAAAGATTTTACTTATCTCGCCTTATCAGATAGTCCTAATCTACAAGACACTAAGGTACCTAAGCAACAGATTTCACTAGCATTGTGCATGTCCTGTCAATGTTCGTACTAGAACTGGTAGTCAGATTTTGTGATTTGGGAATTTTAGGTAGGTAATGAATGTGGTTCAGGTATAACTGAAATTGTCCGACCTCATAAAATAGTATATGAACAGAACAATGAAAATTTGGCCCCTCCTTCCATAAAAAAGGATGAGTTTAATTGCAGAACTCAAAACTGGCCCAACGACCCTTCTGCAAAATAAATCTTTAATCTGAGGTTATAATGATATTGAGGTTTGATAAGTACACTAGTTTGTTGGCACAACAAAGATATTTTGAAAATTTTAAAAATAGGTATGATTTGGCCTAAGGAACCAGTAGTAGTAATTAAAAGTTAATAAAGCTTTTAATGTCAGCCTCATATTCAGGAGAACATTTTTAAGATGCCTTTGAATCTAATAATACTCACTTGAATTTTAGCCAAATTATTCTAGTGCGACATCAAGTTTCTTTAAGACATGAATAATTTTTGCTGCTTTCAAATTTTTTATCTGAAATTAATGAGTAAAAACGGATTTCACTGGGCAGAGTTTTGTAGTGAAAATAACAGTCAACATTTTTCTTTAAGCTATCAATTTAATTGTAAACAAAACTATTAATGTGTAATATATTTTATATTATTACTATAACTCCCAAAAGTGTTTGGTAACTAAACATCATGATTATAATTGTTAACATGCTAAAACATATATTTTTAATAATTGTCAGTGTAGTATTTTAGAAAATGTTAAAGTTTTTTAATATTTAGGGGTTCTGTTTGATCACAATTTCAAGTGGGATAGGCACATAGAAAGTGTCTGTAAAAAGGTCAGAGTCTATTCTTGTAAACTATACTACTTAAAGTAATATCTACCCTGTAAAACCACTGTTAACAATATATGATGCACTGTGTGAATCTGTTATAAGATATGGGCTCAGAGCTTAGGGAAATGCATCCAACTATCATTTAAAAAGTATAAAAAATCTACAAAAACAGACACTTAAATGTATTATGCCAAATAATTTGAAAGTTTTATCAGATGCTGATGTTTTTAAAAACTTAAATTGATTACAAATATACAAATTGTTTACATTTTTAAGAATTAATGATTATTTAAGAGTTAACACTTATAAAATAAAAAACACATATTTACTCGGTCAGAAAAACTATCTTGTTGTACCTAAATTCAGCAACAAATATGGAAGTAGAACTCTGGAAGTTTATGTGCCTACAGTTTTTAACAAGCTTCCAAACAATGTTAAAAATGCTAAGAGTTGTAAATTATTTAAAGTTGCTTTAAAAGAGTTGTTATGGAAAAATGAAATTTAATATTACTGGTTGCTGTTGTGTTGTTTTGTTTCTTTGTAGCTGCATTAGTCGGTTTGTCCCCCCCCCCCCCTCCAGGGATCATAGTATACTAAGTGGATCCATTGTACATAATTATATTAATTGATGTTATTAATTATTGATAGTTTGTTATGATTGTTATTATAAATTTTATTGAAAATAAATTCCAAATACAATTAACGTAAACACACACACACATTTATTTATTTATCTATTTATTTATTTGTTTTTTGAATGATTTTATCTAAAATTTAAAACATGTTTTTGGGTATATTGTTATTGAGTTAAATTATGCATATTTTATATTTGTTTCTTCTGTTTGTTGTTGTTTTTGTTTTTGTTGTTATTGTTATCCTTGAGTATTTATTTATTGCTGTTAGGATTAAGTTTTTTTTATAAATGTTAATTAATTATTGCTATTGATTTTCTTGAAAAATGTTGGTATGTTAATTTGAAATAAAATTTGTATTTATTATTTTTTATATTGTAACTGCACTATTGGTGAGGTGTTTACTCTTGTAATAAACCTGCTTGGACTTGACCACAAATTAATATCATAGCATAGAATTAGTAATTAGCATATTATTTTAGTGAAAATGCAGACAAACCCAATAGGGTCTTTGCATTTATGAATAAAATGATTTGTAATTGTTGTTATTTCAAAGAATAAATAATAATAATAGTAAGAACTAAGAAATATAAGTAACTATAAATACATTATTTTTATTTTTACTGTGTGCTTTTCCAATTCAAAGAAAAGCATATATGTATAACCAGTATTATTTTTATTTTTATATTCATGTAACAGTTTTAGAAAGTAATTATGGCAGTTGAAGAACACTAATTATAAAAATTAATAAACAATGAGCAAGATTGCTTTAGTGGCCACTGGGTATGTCATGTAATTCTTTCTGCTAATTACTTTCATTAAAAGGGGGAGAAAAGTTGTTTAAAAAGTGTAATGAGTTCATTTTATTTCTATGATTAAGTTCATTCTAGCTCTTCTACTCTTATTAATTACAGTATGAAATGTGAATTCTATACTTTATAAATATATCATTTACAAATAACACAATTTCAATTTAAAAAAACTTTGCATTAACCAAAAATAAATATAAATAACTTGGGAACATAGTTTTGAAACCAGTCAATACTACGAAATACCAGTCATGATTAAATGTTAAAACTAATCAGTACTTTAGTATGTAGATAGCAAATTATAGAACATAAAAATCTGTAGCCTAATAGTGACATGTGGTGAAGTGGCATGTAAACAAACCAAGTTAAATCGTGTGTGGAACTATATGAGTTGCACATCCCACCACAAATCTGCTTGTTTGTAAAAACACACTAATTGACATGCAGCCTTTTTTGATAGAACATAAGGAGAAATTAAACAGTTTTTAAATATACGTAAGTTTCATTTATTATATGACATATTTATGGTAAACATCTATTACACCAGCTTTTATTTATCGCTAGATTGCAATCAAAGGAGTTGTTAGATTTACTGGATTTTATATTTCCAGCACCACCACATTCCTACACCAGCTCGACTCGAAGTTTCGCCACCAACTCCAGTCTCAAGAATCTAGAATTTATATTGTCTTTAAACACATTGTGCAATTGACAAAGTCAGATTTACAATTTAACATTTTCTTAATATAAATATAAATCTCTGTCTAAAGGACAGTTTTCAAATACTTTGTAGTTACATATAAGGTGATAACAGGTAACAATGTAGTTATAATGATTAAATAAATATATAAATAATCTATACTAAATAATAAATAAATAAATATAAATATATATATATAATCTATATACTAAAACTATGACAACAATAACACATACATACACTTAATAGACAAACAGAAATAAATTTAATAAAAAACAATATATCCATGTAGTTAAAAATTTATAGTGATAGTATCACAGGCTAAAAAACTATCAACAGAATAAAATACATTCTCTTTTAACCAGGTTTCCACTACTGTTTTAAATCTTTTTATAGGTACAGACCAAGCTGTTTCCGGTAATTTGTTAAATAGCTTAATTTTCATATATATGTGGCTGCGTTTACTTTTTTCAAGTTTGACAGAAGGTAAATCTAGAATATTGTTTTTTTCTGGTAAAATAACTATGAATTTCTTTTCTAGTTAAAAAATTACATAATGATTCTTTAACATGAACTAAACAACCATAAACATACAAATTTTAAATGGTCATAATTTTTAGTTCCTTAAAAATTGGTACACATGTTTCTCTTTCAGGTACATTCTTAATAGCTCAATGCCTTTATCTGCCATTTAAAAGCTTTTTTTACACCACTACTATTACCCCACAATGTTGTACCATATCTTAAATGTGAGTGAAAAAAAAGCATAATAAGTTGAAACTAGCACGTCTAAGGTAATACATTTTCTTAATTTACGTAATAGATAGACAACTCTTGACAATTTCTTACATAATTGTTCGATATGATGGTCCCAACCCAGTCTACTATCCAGATGTATTCCTAATAACTTAACATAACATCTTTATTATATTGTAAAATTTAAAGAAAATATTATTTGTTCAGTTTTTTTTTTTTATCATTAACAAGTAATAAGTTGACTTCAAACCATTCCGGAGCCTTTCGCAAAGCCAGGTCCTCCTCTCTTATCAGTTCATCTAAGCTTCTACTATAATTCAGGAGAGTTGTATCATTGGTACATAACACTGATGTGCAAGGAACATTGGCAGGAAAATCATTTACAGCAATCAAAAATAAAAAAGGCCCCAGAACAGAACCTTGTGGTACTCCAAATTCAATAACTCTAAAATCAGACTTACCTTTGTCCTGAACAACAATTTTTTTCTATTAGTTAAATAGGATTTAAATAATTGTAGTTCATTGCCCCTAATACCTAGTAAACAGTTTTTAATGAGCAAATTGTGACATATGCAATTAAATGCTTTACTAAAGTCTATCTACACTGCAGAAGACATACATTGCTTTTCAAAATTCATCAAAATACTATCAACTATACTCTCTACAGCCTTGACAGTGTTTCTGTCTGACATAAATCCAAACTGCTCATCACATAATATGTCATTTAGAGTAAAGAAAGCATTAAGCTGCTGTTTGATACACAATTCAAAAATCTTACTGAAAATAGGAACTAAGGATATAGGTCTGTAGCTGGATGGATTTAACTTATCACCTTCTTTATAGACTGGAGTTACTATTGTTACCTTAAGAGCTTTTGGATATAACCCCTGATCTAACATCATATTAAATAAAAATGTTATTGGTTCCACAATTAAATCAATTATACTTTTAATAGCATAGTTAGAAAACCCATAGTAATCTTGGCTTTTACAGGAACTAAGGCTAGCTACATATTTCATTACATCAGTTGTTTCAATTACATTCCACTTGAAAATTATATTATTACAACTAATATTGTGATCTAAAACATAGTTATTTACCAGTTCTAAGGCATAATTATTAGACACATCCTTATTAATTTTATTGACACATAACATTTTATTGAGACATAATTGTCCGACCCAGACTTACATCGAGTAATAAAATATCTGCAGTTTGCATGGTACATTCAATCTGCTTTGCTTTAATGCAGTTACTAATAAATATACTAACTATCCCCCCCCCCCACTCTGTACATTTCATTACAAATAAAGAAAGCAGTATAATTTGGAATCGAAAAAAGCTCCTTCTCTTCATCAAAAATCCAAGTTTCTGTTAAGACAATAATGTCAATATTTTTGTTTAATTTATGAATATATAGAAGGAAAAATCAAATTTTTTTTGAAGACTTCTGATATTTTGGTGAATTAGAGACAGATTATTAAGTTCTTTTACAGGGAAAAAGTTTTGGTCTAATTCATAATGTAAGCTACATGGAGTATTAAATGATGCCAAAGGTAAACAAGAGACTGCTTAAAATTACTTTATAATTTTTCTACATCGATGAACGAGTCGATTTCTTTGCATTTTTCTCCGTTCTCCTTACGCATAAAAATTTTACCATCTCTACTCCGTACATACTTATAGTTTTTATTCTTAGCACTTTCTTTAGCTCTAGCTAGTAGAGCTAAAATTTGATTAAATTAAACCTATCATACATCTAATAGTGTGATTTTATTGCAGTAGGATGGTATCATGTATAATTAAAATAAAACTAGACATAACATTATTTTTTTATCAACATAATCAAAATTATTTTAAGAATTAACTGGTTGTATTAGAATTAAGTTGTTTAACAGTCTAACTAAAAGATATTAAAAGTGAGGAGAGCTGTATACAGTTTAAAACTAAACTAATTAAAAACTACCTAACTACTTTCTTTCTTACAGTAAAAAAAATAATAGAATCACATTTTTATGTATCAAACTACCATAGTAGTGTAGCCTGGCTGATAAGACAGTTTAAATCACAGAGGTCTCTAATAAGCAATACTCACTTCAAATGTCCATTCAGGATCTTAATAAGTTCCTTTTTCGCATGATCCACGCGCCAGTTAATTTCCATGATTTTCGCATGGATTCTCTGCATCATGATTAACTGACGTCGGTGACTGATGCAAAGGTGTGGCAGAATGGAATTATCTCCAAGCATGTTTGCCTCTCTGAAATTCATATCCAAAGCCTGTGGACAGATCACCATATTACAAATACTTTTGTTATTGAACTAAATTACAATATTAATTTCGCCATTGTTGAGAATTGAATTTGATTTTGATTACATTCAGCTCAGTTCAAGAATGTAGGATTCTGATATGGTAAGCAGCAATAAGATCAATAAAACAAAATAAAGCTTTTCAGCTATCAGTATGTATCTAAAATGGTAATGAATCATCTTTAACACTTATTCATCAATAATACCAGCAATCTGACAGTCAGCTGCTTCTTTCTCAGTTGATATTTATTCATAACTAAACTGGAAACAACAGCTCATATTGTCCACCTAATCGTGCCCCCATTTTCTTCTTGGCATGATCTGTCACGCTTTTCCGCCACTACTTGGGAGTTGCCAATAGTCGAGCGGTCTAAGATGTCGGACTTTGGGACTGAGTTTAGAGGCAGGACAGGTTAAAATCCTGTTTGTGACTGTGGTACTTTTTATCAGTACCATCCACCTTGTAATAAAACTGATATGATTTGTTTATTTATCCTAGATTTTAGCTAAGTGGTATGTATCAAAATACCATAGTAGTGTAGCCTGGCTGATAAGACAGTTTAAATCACAGAGGTCTGTAATAAACAATACTCACTTCAAACGTCCATTCAGGATCTTGATCAGTTCTCTCTTTGCATGATCCACGCGCCAGTCAATTACCATAATTTTCGCATGGTTTCTCTGCATCATAATTAATTGACGTCGGTGACTGATGCAAAGGTCTGGCAGAATGGAACTGTCTCCAAGCATATTGGCTTCTTTTGAATTCCCATTCAAACTTCCATTCAGGATCTTGATCAGTTCTCTCTTTGCATGATCCACGAGCCATTTAATTTCCATGATTTTCGCATGGCTTCTCTGCATCATGATTAACTGTAGTCAGTGACTGACGCGAAGGTCTGGCAGAATGGAACTGTCTCCAAGCATATTAGCTTCCTTGGAGTTCATATCCATAGCCTGTGGATAGATGGGCATATTACAAACGCTTTTGTTGTTGAACTAAATTACAATATTAATTTCTCCACTGGTGAGTATTGAATTTTAATTTTGATCAGGTTCAGCTCTCTACAGGAATGTAGGATTCTGGTATGGTAAACAGCATTAAGATCAATAAAACAATACAAAACTTTTCAGCTATCAGTATGTATCTGAAATGGTAATGAATCATCTTTAACCCTTAGCCATCAAAAGGACCAGCAATCTGACAGTCAGCTGCTTCTTTCTCAGTTGATATTTATTCATAACTAAACTGGAAACAACAGCTCATATTGTCCACCTAATCGTGCCCCCATTTTCTTCTTGGCATGATCTGTCACGCTTTTCCGCCACTGCTTGGGAGTGCCGATAGTCGAGCGGTCTAAGATGTCAGACTTTGGGACTGAGTTAGAGGCAGAACAGGTTCAAATCCTGTTTGTGACTGTGGTACTTTTTATCAGTACCATCGCCCTTGGAATGTAACTGATATGATTTGTTTATTTTAACCTGGATTTTTGCTAAGTGTTAGATTAGTTATCCACCTGATTACGAATCTTTAAATGTAGTGTTACTGATTTCTTCTACCACTTAAAGATGGAAAACTGTTACAGGTTAAAATATATGAGTTTAATACATAATATATTAAGACAATATATTCCAGTTATCTCAGATTGAGTCCGTGTAATTTGTGCATATGGTTCAACACATTATCTACATTATACAAAGAGAGCTTTTGAAAAATGAATTTTTTAAAGTTTTCACAATTGCAAAACCTTGGAATATTAAAAATTAAAATGTAATTCTTAAACTTATTATCTAATTCTATATTTAGTTTATTGGTTGTGTAAAGCAATCTTAGAATTGATGAATGTTGCATTATCAGAACCTTATATTTAATTACAGAGTACAACATAGTAAAATTGTTTCCAATGATATAGGAATTGAAATGTTTCGAACTTTAATCTCTTTGGGTCACTTGTGATTATTTTAAATCTTTGATATTACTGAACAAAAATTTGATTAGATTAAACCTATCATACAACTAATGGTGTGATTTTATTGCAGTAGGTTAGTACCATTTATAATTAAAGTAAAACTAGACATAACATTATTTTTTTATCAACATAATCAAGAATATTTTAAGAATAAACTGGTTGTATTAGAATTGCGTTGTTTAACAGTATAACAAAAAGATATTAAAAGTGAGGAGAGCTGTATAAAGTTTAAAACTAAACTAATTAAAAACTACCTAACTACTTTCTTTCTTACAGTAAAAAAATAATAGAATCACATTTGTATGTATCAAACTACCATAGTAGTGTAGCCTGGCTGATAAGACAGTTTAAATCACAGAGGTCTGTAATAAGCAATACTCACTTCAAATGTCCATTCAGGATCTTGATCAGTTCTCTCTTTGCATGATCCACGCGCCAGTTAATTTCCATGATTTTCGCATGGTTTCTCTGCATCATGATTAACTGACGCCGGTGACTGATGCAAAGGTCTGGCAGAATGGAACTGTCTCCAAGCATATTGGCTTCTTTTAAATTCATATCCATAGCCTGTAGACAGATCGGCATATTACAAACGCTTTTGTTATTGAACTAAATTAAAATACTAATTTCTCCATTGGTGAGTATTGAATTTAATTTTGATGACGTTCAGCTCACTTCAGGAATGTAGGATTCTGGTATGGTAAGCAGCATTAATATCAATAAAACAAAACAAAGCTTTTCAGCTATCAGTATGTATCTGAAATGGTAATGAATCATCTTTAACCCTTAGCCATCAATAAGACCAGCAATCTGTCAGTCAGGTGCTTCTTTCTCAGTTGATATTTATTCATAACTAAACTGGAAACAACAGCTCATATTGTCCACCTAATTGTGCCCCCATTTTCTTCTTGGCATGATCTGTCACGCTTTTCCGCCACTGCTTGGGAGTGCCAATAGTCGAGCGGTCTAAGATGTCGGACTTTGGGACTGAGTTAGAGGCAGGACAGGTTTCAAATCCTGTTTGTGACTGTGGTACTTTTTATCAGTACCATCGCCCTTGGAATGTAACTGATATGATTTGTTTATTTTAACCTGGATTTTTGCTAAGTGTTAGATTAGTTATCCACCTGATTACGAATCTTTAAATGTAGTGTTACTGATTTCTTCTACTACTTAAAGATGGAAAACTTTTACAGGTTAAAATATATGAGTTTAATATATGTATAATATATTAAGACAATATATTCCAGGTATCTCGGATTGAGTCCTGGTAATTTGTGCATATGGTCCAACACATTATCTATATTATACAAAGAGAGCTTTTGAAAAATGAATTTGTAAAGTTTTCACAATTGCAAAACCTTTTAATATTAAAGATTAAAATGTAATTCTTAAACTTATTATCTAATTCTATATTTAGTTTATTGGTTGTGTAAAGCAATCTTAGAGTTGATGAATGTTGCATTATCAGAACCTTATATTTAATTACAGAGTACAACATAGTAATATTGTTTCATATAATATAGGAATTGAAATGTTTCGAACTTTAATCCCTTTGGTTCACTTGTCATTATTCTAAATCTTTAATATTACTGAACAAAAAATTTGATTAGATTAAACCTATCATACAACTAATGGTGTGATTTTATTGCAGTAGGTTGGTACCATTTATAATTAAAGTAAAACTAGACATAACACTATTTTCTTATCAACATAATCAAGAATATTTTAAGAATAAACTGGTTGTATTAGAATTGCGTTGTTTAACAGTATAACAAAAAGATATTAAAAGTGAGGAGAGCTGTATAAAGTTTTAAAACTAAACTAATTAAAAACTACCTAACTACTTTCTTTCTTACAGTAAAAAAATAATAGAATCACATTTGTATGTATCAAACTACCATAGTAGTGTAGCCTGGTTGATAAGACAGTTTAAATCACAGAGGTCTGTAATAAGTAATACTCACTTCAAATGTCCATTCAGGATCTTGATCAGTTCTCTCTTTGCATGATCCACGCGCCAGTTAATTTCCATGATTTTCGCATGGTTTCTCTGCATCATGATTAATTGACTGACTCATGCAAAGGTCTGGCAGAATGGAACTGTCTCCAAGCATATTGGCTTCTCTTAAATTCATATCCATAGCCTGTGGACAGATCGGCATATTACAAACGCTTTTGTTATGAACTAAATTAAAATACTAATTTCTCCATTGGTGAGTATTGAATTTAATGTTGATCAGGTTCAGCTCACTACAGGAATGTAGGATTCTGGTATGGTAAGCAGCTTTAAGATCAATAAAACAAATGAAGCTTTTCAGCTATCAGTATGTATCTAAAATGGTAATGATTCCTCTTTAACACTTATTCATCAATAATACCAGCAATCTGACAGTCAGCTGCTTCTTTCTCAGTTGATATTTATTCATAACTAAACTGGAAACAACAGCTCATATTGTCCACCTAATCGTGCCCCCATTTTCTTCTTGACATGATCTGTCACGCTTTTCCGCCACTGCTTGGGAGTGCCAATAGTCGAGGGGTCTAAGATGTCGGACTTTGGGACTGAGTTAGAGGCAGGACAGGTTAAAATCCTGTTTGTGACCGTGGTACTTTTTATCAGTACCATCCACCTTGTAATAAAACTGATATGATTTGTTTATTTATCCTAGATTTTAGCTAAGTGGTATGTATCAAAATACCATAGTAGCGTATAGCCTTGCTGATAAGACAGTTTAAATCACAGAGGTCTGTAATAAAAAAATACTCACTTCAAACGTCCATTCAGGATCTTGATCAGTTCTCTCTTTGCATGATCCACGCACCAGTTAATTTCCATGATTTTCCCATGGTTTCTCTGCATCATGATTAACTGACACCGGTGACTCATAGAAAGGTCTGGCAGAATGGAACTGTCTCCAAGCATACTGGCTTCTTTTGAATTCATATCCATAGCCTGTAGACAGATCGGCATATTACAAACGCTTTTGTTATTGAACTAAATTAAAAATACTAATTTCTCCATTGGTGAGTATTGAATTTAATTTTGATCAGGTTCAGCTCACTACAGGAATGTAGGATTCTGATATGGTACGCAGCATTAATATCAATAAAAAAAACAAAGCTTTTCAGTTATTAGTATGTATCTGAAATGGTAATGAATCATCTTTAACACTTAGCCATTAATAAGACCAGCAATCTGTCAGTCAGGTGCTTCTTTCTCAGTTGATATTTATTCATAACTAAACTGGAAACAACGCTCATATTGTCCACCTAAATTGTGCCCCCATTTTCTTCTTGGCATGATCTGTCACGCTTTTTCCGCCACTGCTTGGGAGTGCCAATAGTCGAGCGGTCTAGAATGTCAGATTTTGGGACTGAGTTAGAGGAAGGACAGGTTAAAATCCTGTTTGTGACTGTGGTAAACGTTTTATCAGTACCATCGCCCTTGGAATGTAACTGATATGATTTGTTTATTTTAACCTGGATTTTTGCTAAGTGTTAGAATAGTTATCCAACCTAATTACGAATCTTTAAATGTAGTGCTACTGATTTCTTTTCTACTGCTTAAAGATGGAAAACTTTTACAGGTTAAAATATATGAGTTTAATATATAATATATTAAGACCAATATATTCCAGGTATCTCGGATTGAGTCCTTGTAATTTGTGCATATGGTCCAACACATTATCTATATTATACAAAGAGAGCTTTTGACAAATGAATTTGTAAAGTTTTAACAATTGCAAAACCTTTTAAAATTAAAGATTAAAATTTAATTCTTAAACTTATTATCTAATTCTATATTTAGTTTTTTGGTTGTGTAAAGCAATCTTAGAATTTATGAATGTTGCATTATCAGAACCTTATATTTAATTACATAGTACAACATGGTAAAATTGTTTTTCAATGATATAGGAATTGAATGTTTCGAACTTTAATCTCTTTGGGTCACTTGCGATTATTTTAAATCTTTGATATTACTGAATAAAAATTTTGATTAGATTAAACCTATCATACAACAAATGGAGTGATTTTATTGCAGTAGGTTATTATCATTTTATAATTAAAGTAAAAACTAGACATAACATTATTTTTTTATCAACATAATCAAGAATATTTTAAGAAAAAAAACTGGTTGTATTAGAATCACGTTGTTTAACAGTATAAGTAAAAGATATTAAAAGTGAGGAGAGCTGTATAAAGTTTAAAACTAAAACTAATTAAACACTACCTAACTACTTTCTTTCTTACAGTAAAAAAAATAATAGAATCACATTGTGTATGTATCAAACTACCATAGTAGTGTAGCCTGGCGCTGATAAGACAGTTTAAATCACAGAGGTCTGTAATAAACAATACTCACTTCAAACGTCCATTCAGGATCTTGATCAGTTCTGTCTTTGCATGATCCACGCGCCACTTAATTTCCATGATTTTCACATGGTTTCTCTGCATCATGATTTAATTGACGTCGGTGACTGATGCAAAGGTCTGGCAGAATGGAACTGTCTCCAAGCATATTGGCTTCTTTTGAATTCATATCCATAGCCTGTAGACAGATCGGCATATTACAAAACGCTTTTGTTATTGAACTAAATTAAAATACTAATTTCTCCATTGGTGAGTATTGAATTTAATTTTGATGACGTTTCAGCTCACTTCAGGAATGTAGGATTCTGATATGGTACGCAGCATTAATATCAATAAAAAAAACAAAGCTTTTCAGTTATTAGTATGTATCTAAAATGGTAATGAAATCATCTTTAACACTTAGCCATTAATAAGACCAGCAATCTGTCAGTCAGGTGCTTCTTTCTCAGTTGATATTTATTCATAACTAAACTGGAAACAACAGCTCATATTGTCCACCTAATTGTGCCCCCATTTTCTTCTTGGGCATGATCTGTCACGCTTTTCCGCCACTGCTAGGGAGTGCCAATAGTCGAGCGGTCTAGAATGTCAGATTTTGGGACTGAGTTAGAGGAAGGACAGGTTAAAATCCTGTTTGTGACTGTGGTACTTTTTATCAGTACCATCGCCCTTGGAATGTAACTGATATGATTTGTTTATTTTAAACTGGATTTTTGCTAAGTGTTAGAATAGTTATCCACCTAATTACGAATCTTTAAATGTAGTGCTACTGATTTCTTCTACTGCTTAAAGATGGAAAACTTTTACAGGTTAGAATATATGAGTTTAATATATAAATATATTAAGACAATATATTCCAGGTATCTCGGATTGAGTCCTTGTAATTTGTGCATATGGTCCAACACATTATCTATATTATACAAAGAGAGCTTTTGACAAATGAATTTTGTAAAGTTTTAACAATTGCAAAACCTTTTTAAAATTAAAGATTAAAATTTAATTCTTAAACTTATTATCTAATTCTATATTTAGTTTTTTGGTTGTGTAAAGCAATCTTAGAATTTATGAATGTTGCATTATCAGAACCTTATATTTATTACAGAGTACAACATAGTAAAATTGTTTTCAATGATATAGGAATTGAATGTTTTCGAACTTTAATCTCTTTGGGGTCACTTGCGATTATTTTAAATCTTTAATATTACTGAATAAAAATTTGATTAGATTAAACGACTATCATACAACAAAATGGAGTGATTTTATTTGCAGTAGGTTAGTATCATTTATAATTAAAGTAAAACTAAACATAACATTATTTTTTTATTAACATATTAATAAGACCAGCAATCTGTCAGTCAGGTGCTTCTTTCTCAGTTGATATTTATTCATAACTAATCTGGAAACAACAGCTCATATGGTCCACCTAATTGTGCCCCCATTTTCTTCTTGGCATGATCTGTCACGCTTTACCGCCACTGCTTGGGAGTGCCAATAGTCGAGCGGTCTAAGATGCCGGACTTTGGGACTGAGTTAGAGGCAGGACAGGTTCAAATCCTATTTGTGACTGTAGTACTTTTCATCAGTACCATAGACCTTGTAATGTATCGACTCTCTCCCTTATTCTGTTTGGTAAGAATCTCGCACAGGCCAGTGGCCCATGGGATCATTGAAAGATATCTTATGGGATCATTCTCCAACCCGTTATTTTTTGAGAATATTCCTTAACTACCCAGTGTGTCACTGCATACTGCTAAGTTGGATTATAATGTTCTATTAGTTGTAGTATTGGGGTGTATACATTTAGCCGTAAACAAAAGCCGTAAAAAGAAGTAAAACTACGACATGGTAGGTCTAAACCTGGGCTCTTTCATGTTTTAGCAGTGAGACTAGTGCAGTAAGGCATGTGGACCTTATGAGCTGTAGAGAAAGTACAGAAGTCAGCAATACCGAGATGAGATTACACATATATGCAGTCTACATGTAATGTCTACTCGAATTGTGAGATCCAACAGTTAGATTAAAAAGCACATATGAACAACCAATGATAACCATGAGCATAATTATCAGCACCCACGTAATAAGTTTTGTTAATAGTATTTTTTAAATACTTCGGGCTCGTTACTTCAAAAATAATTGATAAAAGATGTGAATTTTAATAGCAAGTATATACTGTTTTTCCCTTTCTTAAAAATTTCCCTTATTCTGTTATTAAAATCAACTGTTCTGTTCATCACTAAGAACCAGCTTGCTTTATATATGAGTCATTGTAATTGGAACAGGCAATGCTCCACAGCTACAACAGTTCCAAAACCGTTTGATAAAAAAAGTAAAAGTTCTTCTTGCAACTGTTGTAAATAATCAAACTTGAGCACCTACAGTGTTTTTTGTAAAGATTAATGGTAACTGGAATATTAAAACAATCTGTGGTATCACTGTTCCACAGATTTTATAAACTCATTGCAATTGTTCTTTGATAGCTATCACAAGGATCTAGGTAGTTTGTACTTGTCCTCAAAGAATGTCTTTGACTGTATATTATGTAAAGAATAAATAAGTACTGTTCTTTCTTAAAAAAAAAAGAAAAAAACGGATTCCATTATAAACTTAAAAATGTGTCTCACATTCTGGCACTATTAATTTCAATTCACCCAATAAAAAGAGTAAGACGATTTTTGTTACTTGAATATTGGTTTCTTATTTTAAAATTCTCCATTCTCAGTTCTCCATGACATCTCAATTAGAGCTTACCTCTGCGAGGTCTCCCTGTTCCTGCACAAGACAAAAGAGTTTATTTAGCAGTTTGTCGAGACCAGAAAACCTCTCTGGAAGGCCTTGGATTGTCCTCATGTTTTTATCCCCAAAGCTGATCATCATCTTTGTAAGAGGCGTATGGATGTTGTGACGGTTTCTTCAGTGAACTGCAAAAAACAAAAAAAATAGAATACTATACAAAATTTAAACATTGACCCTTGCAAAAATTCCCATAAAGCTGAAAATTTGCATAGATGTTAAGGACACCATAGTTATGAAATTGTGAAAAGTTTCCCATCGATCCCATTTCTGCATTTTTTTTTTATTCGAGGTCAAATTTCACAAAAATGGGTTTTTTAGTTTTTCAGTGAAACAGTTAGTTTTATGAAAAAATATGTCAGACAAAAATTGTAGATTATGCAATTATCTACAAAAGTGCTCCCTATGCTTTTTTCATATCACTAACCATTTCTGAGAAAAAACAATTACAAACTTTCTTATGCTGCATTGTCTATAATATGAACACGTTTCCACGCCCATATGAGGTCGTGTACCTAGCGCGATTTTCTTAATGTGGTTTCCCCGGTAGGCCTATTCCACAGTCTATTCCAGTAAAATTTAATGAATGTTCGGTTATTCTTCTTCTTTTCAGTCGTTGCACTCTTGTCAGTGTGGTCGTTGTCGATCAGGTACAGCTCGAGTGACAAGTCCCATTATACTTGATTGTAAACATATTTTATTCATCATCGTCGTCATTAATTATTTCCTCTTCTTCCTACCTATCTAAGCCGCGGTTGGAGGAAGGCAGGCTAATTGCACACGTTTTTTATTACGTGTTTGTTTTTGCAAAAGATAAGTAAACGTAATTTGTCTATAGAAGTAATTTTTTGGAGCTCCCTGTTACAGGCAGAAGAAAGCGAGTTTTCTGGTCAAGAGTTGATATCTTTGAAAGTTTGTGCACAAGTAATAAAATTTTCTTTTTCAAACAATTAAAAAATTTTTTGTTTCACTCCTTTGAAATATTCCTGATGTTGTATCATAGCCAGTCATACCATGTAAAAACTGTAGATGATTGAACCAATATTGATTATCTTCCCGAATATTTGCTACCTCAGTTGATAGGACGTTCAATTGCTCTTCTTTTCCTTTAGGTTTATTCACTCCAAGCTTGATTAATAATATCATGATAATTAACAAGAAATATACAATTGTTAATTGTCCTAGTTTCTGAGTAATAATGACTCTATTACCATAATTTAACTTAAAATCGTAATTTAATTTTTTCTGTTATCAACACTTACGTTTTTTTACAAATATTTGCTATTCAAGGTAAACTGGCAGTCATCTCTACTTTCAATATATGAAAATATTTCCCCCATGGTTAGATATAATGCTTCATCTTGAGGACGGCCCGACTTAGCCTCCAGAGGTCGGCTTTAAAACTGATACAAAGCAAATCATTATGGTACTTAAACTTCAGCAGTAACTAAATCGTGTTCAAACCCGATACTAGCAACAATAGTTGTTGCGGTGTCATCAGAACGAGACTGAGATGCTTTCATAACTGAGTCTTTAAATCAAAGAGTTATAACGTTACAAATTTTACAACGAAATTTCTGTGCTTGTTTCTTTTTGTATTCCTCACTCAACTGTTCGCCGAAAAATAAAGAATTTTTTAAAGAAAAATATGACTCACTTACATATGCTCTAGTTCGAGGAGGACTTTTTGAGAGGTACTAGCTGATTCCTCTTCATGTTGCCGTTTTGCTGCTGCAATTGTACGCTTTCTATGTATTGTTTGCGACACTGCACATGATTTGTCGTTGAATTTACATTCTTCAAGTAATCATAAATTAATCCCGCCGTGAATACTCGCGTTAAGTAACGTCTTCATGCCGTGATCAAACAATAACACATTCACTTGAAGATAAAAGTTTAGTGCAAATAAAACACCATTGCGACATATTTTTAACAAAAAGTGAATACAGCACAAACTTTAGCAGAGAATATTTGAAATAACTACGTGTTTTCACTACGAAGGAATTTTAAAGACTAACGGTGATTTCGTGCAGCCTCAGAAAAGCAGGTAGACGAACGGCCACTCGAACAATGGAATGATAAGAAGATATTGTTCAAAGGTCACATGGTCCCTTAAATTTGGGGATTATCGGTCAATATGAATGTATTAGTCACGCAGACTTATAGTTTTACTTACATTACACGCCCAATGATATCAAGGCAGCTTAAGTCGGTATCGGATCGATAGGGACTTTCCACAATTTCATAACAATGGTGTCCCTAATATATATGTAAATTTTTCAGCTTTCAGGGAATTAATGCAAAGTTACCCCTATTATTTTGCTAAATTAATTGACTGGACTAGAGTAATTATCCTTATTTTTGTTAATTTTTCACTCACGACTTTTCTTTCCTTTATTATTTTCTCTACAGTATTACTAATTATCAGAATTCTTAAATCATATCCATCATTTATTTTAGCTGTTGTGTACTTTTTTTCTTTCAATAAAAATTCTATAAAATTATTCCAATTACTGCTCCAGATAAAAATTAAAAATGCCTAAGATTTTCAACTTGAGTCTCAAACTTTTGGATAGCCAATCATTTTCTTAACATGAAAAAAATCATAGGTATATATGTTAGTACGTTTGTCTCAGTATTTTTTTAGTTAACTTTCATTTATTAATAATTGTTTTACTGTTATGGGATTGGCTCAAAATAAACCTTACAGTAATTTATAAGATTTTTTCCTCTCAACCAGAATTTGTGCTGAGCTTCAAACTGAATTTTCTTTACGTTGTTTGTAGTTAAGAGACTTTATAAAGTTCAATATATTTCGTTCCTTTACAAACATTATGGCTTCTAAAAATATAAATTGAGGAAGTTATTAAAATTATGTACTCAATGGAAAAATCTTAACATGAACCTATACAGTTCATTTTACAATATATTTATCTAATTGCTTCCTGTTGAAGTAAAACTGCAGGGGCACACCAACAGGGAGGGTGGACAAACGGGAACGGTCCCCCCTTCCCCTCACCGTGGGCCTTTTATTTCAAAATAATTCATGGCATATAATAATCTATTTTCGACTAAAAATAACATGTATTTTGTAAACTTAAAATAAATCACAATACAATATATATATATATATATATATATATATATATATATATATATATATATATATTCAAAATTATAACTAGTTTAAATTTCGATATACATGGTACTGCACATATAATTTTTTTAAACTCTTAATTATTTGAATTTTACCGTCACGCTGCTGCAACTATGAAAGTAAGCCAGCACTACTATTCTTATTATTACCCGGTACTTGAGGAACCGAGTACAAAATGTACTGTTTAGACTCAAACGTTACAGAGTGCTCCTAAAATGGTACAGGTACATGTTCCAGTTACTGCTACTGTTAAACTAGTCTCAGTGCTTTGTGTCAAGAACGGCGGTACGCGTGTACAGTATCTGTATCGTAAAAGTGTATATGTAACCTGTACCGGGTACTTTCGGTGTGCGATAACTTGTACTCTCTGTACAGACGAGTAACCGATACAAAAAGTATCTGTTAAAGTAGTTCCGACGTGATCAGTTGTCACAGTAGTGAGTGAGTTGCCGAGCTCTGAGCAGTTCTGTACTGTAACATTCGTTGTCACTACGAGGTAACACCGCTCTGAGCAGTCTGGCGATTGCGCGTTAAAATGAACAGTTACCGGTTACGGTGAATTAAAAAAAACTTGTTCAATTTAATCTGTATTAAAAATTAAACGTTTCAATTAGTGATTTACAAAATTACACGCTCAAAATAATGACCTAGCTCCATAATGTGATCAATATCGAATTTTGTAGACCACATTGTCAAAAATAAAAGTTTAGATGGTAATTTAATAACAACTTTTGTTCATACAATTTACCTAGCACAATTACAATTACAGTACACGCATATCTTGTATAGACGTTTGGTCTTAATTGTACACAATGTTCCGAGTTATGAATTTTCATAGTTGGAATTTGGTTTAAAATCGCCAAAAATCCGGAATGTTTTGTTGTTATCGATATAAAAACTCGAAGTTTTTTTTAGTAAGTAGTTTTTTATGCAGAAACGCAGAAAAACAAACTAATTTTTAATATAACTCTCGTTAATGTAGCTCTATTAGTTAGTTTCTGTTCAAGTTTTAAACTCGGACATCTGTACTTTTTGATTCGAGAGAACACATCAAGATTTTACTTTGTGATTTAAACTTAACTATTTTGTTAATTTTATTTAGTTAAATACACTTCATAAACTGTATTTGTTACAGAATATTTTAATTATACTTGTACAAGATTTCCGTGGTTATTGGTAGTAGAGTGGTTTTACTGTAATCTTTATACACTATGACCTCCTTATATTAGTTAAGAAGTATTATTTTTAACAAATTTATGACCTATTATTTCAAGAATGTTCCCAGGGAAACTCCGGAGAATCTCCCTCTATAGTATAAACACCCCTCAGAAGATTTCTGGGTGCACTACTGTAAAACTGTTTAAAGTTGACAATTCACATAGAAAAATTAAATATATTACATTAGAATAAAAGAAGCTGAATAGTGTAATAAAACCGCTAGTTTTGAATCTGCAATCTTATATTTGCCTAGTAAAAATTTACTGTGATCTAGCTTTTGTGCAAGATTGCCAATCTGCTTTATCCAAGTTTAAGTTATTACCTATATTTAAGAAGTTTTCAGTTGTTGCCACATCTAATTGAAAAGTCTCTATCAATTTTTTATCTACAAAAGTTGTTACTTTAGTTAAAATGTATAACCATTGTTTTTAGACATAACAATATTTTTAAGTAATGAACTATTTCGTTTATTAAAACGTAAGACCTTATTTCTAACTGATCTACAGCATCACATAATTAATCAGTTATAAAAATAGACAATTAAATTAATACTTGGAATACAACAGTAGGTCTACTCACAGATAATGGACTGATAGAAGATGGCAAGGTTGGTGACGAGCTAGGTAGCTGTAGAAGATAGCAAGATTGGTGACGAGCTAGGTAGCTGTAGAAGATGGCAAGGTTGGTGACGAGCTAGGTAGCTGTAGAAGATAGCAAGATTGGTGACGAGCTAGGTAGCTGTAGAAGATGGCAAGGTTGGTGACGAGCTAGGTAGCTGTAGAAGACAGCAAGATTGGTGACGAGCTAGGTAGCTGTAGAAGATGGCAAGGTTGGTGACGAGCTTGGTAGCTGAAGTATCTTCCAGACTAGATCGACTCTGTGAGGCCTCTCTGCGAGGGTTTTTTTGTTCTTTTTGGAAGAAAGAAAACGTCTCTGTTTTGTAACATTGGTATTGCCTGGTTGCCTTCTGTTACACTCTTCTTCCTAAAACATAAATTCGATAAATTTGACAGAATTTTCCGTGGAATAGTTTTGAGCTGCTATTACTGGTTTTAAATTTAATTCAATTTGAGTTTTACTACTAAACTTAGTGGTTTAATTAAAACTGGCCATAAAGTGATTGGACTTACCTTAACAGGTATCTGCGCAGTAGTGGCCATTGCATCTAATGTAGTTAACATTTGTGTGAAATGTTTATCAATATAACCTTTTTGGTCTTTGTTTGTCTTTTCATGTATTCCATCAAGATGTCATTTTTTTCGTAAATTCTCTTTGTGCGAGCCACGTCATTAGGAGTGTTGTTTTGTTACATGGAATTTCTTTTAGTACTTCCTCTTTTAAGTTCGTATCATCATCAATGTCCATTTTCAAAACCCCAGCAGCATCCAGCTTTGAAAATGTAGGCTAATTTAAATATATGTATGCTGTACTAAACTACGGAAAGGAGTTTGAAAATACAGTGACACATTTTAATACGTTTGTCAGGTACTGAACTAAAATTCAGACGAGTACAGAGCGAGAACGCGCGGACTGTTAATTCCACTATTCCAATACACGGGCTATCTGTAGTTGGCAGGAGGGGCCCCTCCATCCCCACTCTTTCTCTCCGCCTAGCTTGATCGCCCCATTCTTCATATGCATGAGGAGCTCGTGACTCTGACTGACCGTCGGTGGATCGCCTGCCCTTATTTCTACCCCCGTCCCTACCCCCGCCAACTCAGAATCACCCAGCCGTGTCATTTTCTGCACTGAAAGTAGGTAGGTACATTGTTGTACAGTCAACCCAATTTTCCATCACGTCCTTTTTTTGTCCTGTCTCTCCTGAAATTGTTTAGAAACGGTAAAGGCCACAACCATCCGGCTGTCCACTACATTCGTTGTAACCAGTTGTTGCATTGTAAACGTTGGTATTCTCTTCTACAACAAGGGCTGTCTTCTTGAAAACGTTTGAAATGCTAGACAATTGGAGCTTAAAGAGCAAAAGTCATACAAGGTATAATCCTCGAGGCTAATTTTATTCAGAAACAGATTTACAGTATTTTTTTAAGTAAAACTTAATATGTGATCATATATACTTTTCAAATCTACATATTACAACATATGAAGAGTGTGCTACGTTAAAGGCTTCGCTGAGTAAAATTTCAAGCTATCGCATAGCATTTTCATTCTCGAGATGTCCTGTAGATAGACACACAAACAATCATACAGAGAAGAAGTTTTTAAAACCCTCTCCTCCCCAGCGGCAGGCAGAAAAGAAATTGTGCCAGTCTACTGAGTGATAGCTTTAATTTTTTCTCTCTCTCTTAGGACAAGAAGCTTATAAATTGTACTTAGTCCTGTAAGAACCTTAGCACTCCTTCCGGAGTGACAGGATATTCAGAATAGGTAAGATTAGGGGGTAGGGGCCGCCTCCTATCGAGATCCATGAGGAAGAATTAAGGCACAACATCTCAAAGACATGTCCCCCCGAAAGAAGGGGAGGCTAGCTCTGAACCAGCCTCTCCGGTCTAAGCAGGCAGGAGTTGGCACATCCATGTTGAGGCTACTAAGAACGTCTGATAGTAAGGGGACGAACCCTCGAATTATTTTAGTTACATAAAATTCGGTGATGGCCTTCGATGCCGTTAAGGCAGTTCCCATAAACTGCACGTAACATTATAGAATTCATTTTTATGTTGGAATTAAGTTTCATGCAATATTTAAAGGCTAGATAACGTCTCTGGGCCAGTTCGTCTTTGTGATACCATGCGGACAGACAGACAGAAATGGACATTTCCACCACATTCGCTAACGCTCAGCCAACCTAGTTTCTCAGTAATTATAGGTCAGTGAGGTTTTAAATAGATATCATAATAATACAGACCTATGAAATGTATCTAAATCAATCGTTTGGATAATATAAATATTTTCGACTATAGTTAACTATTCAACAAAAATATAAATGTTCTGTAACGTTGTAAGTTAAAAATTTGGTATTTTCAAATACAAACTTATACATTCATATTATATATTAAAACAAATGTGTACTTTTGAGATTAGGAAAAGTACCACTGCATAAGTCTTTCACCTCATCATACATCTAATATGATCTCCATAACCACGTATCATTAAAATCGTTATACTTTCGTGGTCACTGAGCTCCATACTGTATAGGATACTATATGAATAGCCACTTCTTAATTTTACGAACACCATCAACAAATTAATACACGGTCCCTTAAGTAAAAAAAAATAGCTGTTAGGGCTGAAGATCTTCACTTTTCGAATCAGGTAAAGCTTCTAGGGATGTTATTAAGGACTTTGCTCACCGGTAAACAATAAATATTGAATTCATTTTACTTTATCAATTTGAAATATTTTAAATTTAAACTATCCGCCATCTTGTAATGGCTTGAGATAGTGACCTTTACATTTCGCTCTTAATGTTTTTCATAAAGACGTAAAAAACGATGGGTTTAACTTGACGGGAGTTTAAATTTAAAAATTTTAGTAGAGACCAATATTTGGTATTTAGGGGGCAATCTTGCGATGCCAACCGAAAAGCCGAAAAGTGAAGTGTTGTACCATATAGACGTATACTGAGTTTGGTGTTTCTAAGTGCGGCCATTAAAAAGTGAATATGTGGTATCCGTACTTTTTATTCATCCCGTAAAGGACACCCAGGTATGGTGTATAATCATCGTGGTAGCTGTCTATACAGTCGGGATAGTGTATAGCAACAGTCTATAGTAACTTGTGACAGTACACCAAAATACTGTCTGACAACAATTTGTGACAGTGTATGACAACAATATAAAATAGTGTTTGACAACTGAGTGACATACAGTTCAAATTGTGCTACCACGCTAATACATCATTTCAAGGTGCAGGGCCGGATTGAAGCTTAGGAGACGGGCGCACGCCTAGGGGCCCCGCACCAGTTAAATATACAAAATAATGTCACTCGTCTTCATTGTGGAGAAAATTAGACGGAAACCAAACAGTAAGCATGACTGAAGTCAAGGACGTAGCCAGCGAGGGGGTTCAAGGGGTCCGGACCCCCCCCTCAATTTGTAATCTTTTTCAATTAAATTTTTAGAAAACTATTATTATTATTACTTAAATAATTCAGTATTACTGACATGTGCTGCCGAAAGATGGTTCTCAACAAAGAAACGGGTCAAGAACTTTTTAAGGATCAAAATGAGGCCCACTTCGGGAAAATATCAGTTGTCTGGACCCCCCACCCAATTTATTGCTGGCTACTTTCTTGACTGAAGTGAACGTGATTTACAGTACATTTAATTTATGGCTAAAGATTTGTTCATGGCTTAACATACCAATATGCATTAATGTTTTAAAGTTATGTTTAATTGTGTGGCTTATGTTTACCTAAAACAACCTGAGTTAAAAATTTATCATATTAAAGTTGTCTAATGCCTTAAATTTTCTCATCCACATGAGTATAAATATTATGTTATAACTGACGAAGTATTAATACTTTCAGACCAGACAATACAGAAATTTAGTGCAAATTCCCTTTAAAAAATCACCATTTTACACCTAATTTTTCAAACTTTCCCGAGGGGAGGACTCCAGATCCCCCTTAATTTGGGGATATTCCATACCCCCCAAACCCAAGCCCAGGGCCCGCAACACAGGTGGAGCTTAAGGGCCTGTATTTTCTATATCCCCCCTTGCCAAAATGTCCAGTATATGTACCAAACGTGGGTTAAACTGTCATTAAACACGTTTTAAAGATGTGTGTTCCTAAATTTTTCACCGTTAGTATAACAGTTTAAATAAAAATAATAGATGTAACATCTATAATACCTAATTTTATACATAATCTCTGATAATTTTGTACATGCGTGTTTTGTACACACCTACGCGTATAGCCTAACCATATTGTCTAATAGAAGTAAGTATTTTTATAATAGAGTAATATGTATGTATATATATATATATATATATATATATATATATATATATATTGTATAAATGGCAATAGCCTTATTTAATTTCAATAAACATTGAATCGCAAAAAGCACGTGCTCCGCCGGAGTCGAACCCGGATCTCTCACTTGCCGGGTGAATGTGCTACCATTACACCACAGAGCGCTTACTTTTTTCCGATTCAATTATTTTGTATTTGGCCGTATCTGTCACATATGCGTTTAAATAAGCAAACTAACATATGATCGGAAGACCAAATAATACCTGTTAAACGACTTTTATTTTCATTAAATTGTATAAATGGCAATAGCCTTATTTAATTTCAATAAACATTGAATCGCAAAAAGTACTTGCTTTTCAATATATATATATATATATATATATATATATGTATGTATGTATATATAATACCAGTGTGAACAACATTTCCATGCCATTTGTAACCACGATAAGCCTTTGGGTTCAATATTTAACCAGCTGTCAACAGTAACCCCCCTCACCATAATTTAAAATCGATATGTGAAGAGATAAGTTATCTAGCTTGGTCAAACATTTGACGACGTCATAATAATCTAATGCTCGAACTTATGCAATCATTCTTTTCGAATAAAGTATGAGAAAAGTTGGTGGGCCATACATACCATTATACGTATACCACTGAATTTTTCCGTTTATACGTCTTATCGCATAGATATAAATGCATAGACGATAAATAGAAATACATTAGTGATCAGGTTTTAGGAGTTTTATATTTTACTGGTCGGTTGATCTCGAGGGATGTTACCGTTAGCACTCGCTACGGCAGCACAAAGGCGCTAATGCTCGGGCCAACAGTTGAACTATCACCGCGTTCAAAGTTCCTTTTACGAGATAAAAAATACGGAAAGCGAACAAAGTACTTGTGATGAATTAACGAAAAAGGATCGCAAAGTTAACAGTCAACTTATCTACATCTCGAGTTCTTTGTAACAAGTACGAGCTCCCATTTTTTGTCTTTTCTGAAAAAGTTATTCAAGAACAACTCCTAAATTTATGAAAAACCCCGTGCAATTGCAAAACCTCATGACGTTTGATTTTGGACTGTTTTTTTTCAAACTGATTCTGAAGAAATATTCGGTGCATGATAAAACGAACTTTGTATGGCAGAGACAGGGCAAGTCTAACAATCCAAACTATAAAAAAAATCTCTGCACGATCTCTGTGATTCAACCTTTCAATAAATATAAGTCATTTGTAGCCAGAAACCCCGTTCCATTTTGTGTGTGTCCCAACTACTCCCCCTCCACTCCACCAGGCGCTAAATGCAGATAGACGTGACCAAATCTTAAATTTAAATATATATCTAAGAGGATTTAAATGTCAACTTTATTCACATCACTTGTTTTGTCTAAGTCTGGAGAAAAATCTATTTGAACTTGGGAAATCCCACAAATATTCCTGACCCGACCACTGCTTCAAGGGCGGATCCAGTACTGATTTTCGGTGGGGGGTGGAAGGTAACACCTTGGTTTTAGTTTACCATTATCTTTACTGTAACAGATGATTTGCATTTTTGATACAACAAAAATGAAAATAGGTAGAAAGATATTTACTTATACTCAAAAGTTTAGTGCAGTAACTTGGTTTTATAGTTACAATACGAGAATGAAAGGTTTTCCTTAAAAACTCTTTTTATAAAAATCTCAAAATCTCTGAGGGGACCATAACCCCATGGCCCCTCCTCTGAATCCACCACTGCCACTGATAGTATTGAAAGAAAACATATCGAAAGCTTGCATTTTGCTGAATCACTGATAACAGTTCGCGATTATTCCGGATCATTAGAATAGTATTAGCGATTAACCTATCGATAACAACAGATATCAATAGTACGAATAGGATAAAATGAGAGACGGGCATTCCTCTATCATGAACATCACAAACCCTCATCGATTTATCGTAAACTTACGTTTTTCATAATCACTGATAACATTTCGTGATTGGTCCGAATCATTACAAAAGTATTAGTGGTTCTGATCAACTCATCGATAACAACAGATATCAATAGTATGGTTTGGATAAAATAAGAGATCGATGTTCCTCTATTATAAACCCAACTCCATGTATGGAAATCTTGCTTTTTGCAGAATCACTGATAACAGTTTGCGATTGCTCCAAATCATAACAATAGTGCGACTTATTAACCCAACGATAATAACAGATAAAATAGATTTTCATCCTTTTTCGTAGATTTGTTCGGTAAACTCGTAGGTACAGCAACCGATATCCGCCTGCTGTCGTTCAAGGCCAACTTGCAAAGGCAAACTCACAAACAACAGCTGACCAGTTGTTTTTGTCCGCGTTTGGACCCTCGTCCCAATCAACCACCCCGGCCGACCGTCCCGCCCGACCCTTTTGTCACATAGTAGGCGACTATTAGCTAGGACGTCCTGGACCCCGTTTTTGTTTCATTTCGCGACGATATTCTATATTTAGCACTTGTTCCGTCCCTTCCCACCAGCGTCCTCTCCTTTGTAGTCTTCTCGGTTCAGGCCTTGTAAATTTTGACGGAGCTGATAACCTAGTACATCTTTGTCCGACCTTCCCGTGCCCGGCAGGACTGAACGACGTCTTTGCTTCGGCGACAGCTGTGAAACTGCTAATCAATAGCGGTCCTAATTGTTAGCGAATTTCAACGAGCTTTCTGTTCCCACGGTGGAAACTGATTGTTGGCTAGAGCTCGGGATTGTCGACAAATTACTTTGCTAATGAAAAGCAGATGTGTAATGAATGTATGACTGAACGCGTACTTTTCAATTGTTGTCTTTGCGTAGCATTAATTTTTAAAAGAGCATAAAATGGGGGTTTTCTTTAATAACATTTCACTTAAGAGTAAATTTAAGTTTTGGTTTACAAAATAAAGGTTTAAGTAATTTGTACCAGAAGATTTTAGTGAAAAATACTATAAGTGGTACCTCTAATAGACTTAAAAATAATGAATGAACGAATAATAGCCTATCTTTAATTGTTAATAAGTGCAGGGATGAATTTAGGGCCACATGGCCCTTACTTACATTTAACCTTAAAAACCCAACTCCTAAATACATGATAACTCACGTCAAAAAAATTAATGGCTTAAAAATAATGAAGATACAATCAAGAAGTTCAGTTTATTTACAAGTAGTAATATTCTCTATGAGGTATAACGATTTGTTAGAAGAAGTCTGAATTCAATTAGACCTATAAAACGATTTATATTGTTCTGTAGATAATAAGTTTATTAATTCATTTAAAACATTATTTTAAGACTTAATTTCAGTGAAACTCTATGTTACCTTCTTTGTACAGAATTTTTAAAGATTAATATATTGAAGCTGGTGAATAATTATTTAGTAATCATAAAATCACCACACTTTGCTTTCTTAATTTTATCAAAGCTATTGTACGATAAAATCAATTTTAATTCAATAAACTGAATTCCATTCAAAGTTCTGTTACTGCTATGAGCACCGTAATTTATAAACCTGTATAATTACGGAAATTAACTTAGTATTACTTCAAAAACCTTGATGGATTCTAAAAATGTGTTGTCTTCAAAATGTTAACATTTCATTGAGCTATGATTATTTCTTACGAAACAAAGACAATAATTGACACAGTCGCTCACTAATCCTCAACAGTTTTTCTTCCTACAACTTATCGACGATTTTGTAATTACGAAATTTTTATCACATGTAGAATGTTTTAATAGAACACATAGACATTCTAGTCTAGAAGAACGGGTATTCTTCAGACTAAACTTGTCAATGTACAGTATAAGACCAGTATAGTGAACTAATTTAACTTTTCTGTCGTCTTTTTATACGCTCGTGCACACAACTTACCTTTATAAGTAGAGATTCCATAAACCATTCAACTGTAAAACAATCTTAGGTAATGGCAAAATTCTTCAGTTATCTT
Organism: Homalodisca vitripennis; assembly: GCF_021130785.1. NCBI lineage: Eukaryota > Metazoa > Arthropoda > Insecta > Hemiptera > Cicadellidae > Homalodisca > Homalodisca vitripennis. The sequence continues at coordinate 21,603,228 of NC_060212.1, forward strand.
TCTAATCTTGTTTGTAAATTCTGTATTTTTTGGGGAATACATTTCATTGTTTCATTTCTTTTCTTGTAAAAATACAAAGAGAACTTTTAAATATTAATATGATTGTAAGTCTCGTACAATAACAATAATTTTCTTACAGTAAATAAATATTACTAGTAATTTTAATACTAAAAATAATGCAGCATTGATGTAATACATGTTTGAAAAAGTTAAAATGTTATTTCTGCTACTGTTACTGATAATATAACCTATCATAAAACAATATTTCAGGTATCTGTATAATAATATTGCCAGGCGACTAAGCTGTACTCTAAAAGATCAGATTTACCTGGCATGTGTTAAGACACCGGTCCCTGTAAGTACTGTGTCTGCAGAGATCATGCATCGAAAAATGTACTAATCTGCATTTAAAAAATTATGAAAATTACGGGTAACAAGTCTTTAAAAAAAAATCCTCAAGGAAGAACTATTCAATTCAACGCATATTAAAGTAAGTTACCATCCTAAACATTTTGGGTCACTCCCACATTTTTAACCGGTCCCTCTTCCTAATTCAGACCGTTTGGGAGGGGTCCAACTTAGGAGACTATTCCTGCCTGTAATATGGAACACAAATTTCACTAAATTCCACGTAATCAACAATTGAGTTTTAAATGAATTTGAGCTGGGAGGGTAAGCACTTTGGGGAGCTTCCTTAGCACCCTCTGAAAGAAGCACTCCTGAGCTCTGAAGTCACGTCTGTGTGTTTGCTTATGCAGCAAATGGATACACTTATTGTACAAATTAGCACCTTCCCCCACGGCTTCAAGGAGGTAGAGTTCCTTTATAACTAATATTGTTTGAAAAATGGAATATAAATTAGCTACCGTATCCTTTCAGAATAGAGTTATCAATAGTCTTCTGTCTCCAAAAGAGGCCTATGAGAATATTTTGGGGATTGGACGAACGGAGAGTTTAGGGAGTTTCGGGAGTTCTTCTTCCGATCAAATGGTACTCTAACATTAGCAAGCCTTTAAATTTATAATTCCCATGTTACATATATTTTTCAAAACACAAATAATTTCGATGTTTTAGATTACCCCTTACAGCACAAGAAAACAAACAAGACCTTGTAATAATTAAATTCAGACTATCTCTATTCAAAAATTATCTTTTATTTTCTTTGGTCCAAAATGATTTTATACTATTCTCAGTACATTATAAATAAAAATATGTTTAAATAATCACTTGGCCGGAAAAAACCTTTTATAGGCTACAAAAGGTTCTCGAGGAGATCCCGATGTGGTGCAGCAGATTCCAAATTGTTTTCTTAAATTTAGTTTAGAGTTAATGATTACTTATTTTTATCATTATTTTCTATGATCGCAGTTTTTGTAAAACTTTGTGTGTTTTATTATATCTAATTATGTTACTTTACGTAAATCTAATATTAAATTTGTGTTTGTTACTATTAATATTTAATTTATTTCTTGGCTGATCTGTATTGGCGTACACAAAAAGGCTTGTTCAATTGTGTAAATAAAGATTCAGCTCAATTCATTATGAGTAACCATAAAAATACGGGATTATCAAATTGAATAAATAAGAATAAATAACTACTCCTTCTGATAGTTTACAAACAATGTTGAACTATACAGGTGTAAAATATCCCGCACGGGCTTGATAATTTCTGAGCAATTACAGGTACAGATAGCTGCACTTATAAATACTGGAGCAACTTGAGCCAAGACAAAAATATCAAACCGTCCTAGAACCTGACCTATACTGTTAATGTTTCAAACTTTAAACCAGCATAATTTTTTAAAGAGTGAACCTTTTGAGGTCGGATTTGCGGCATTGTACTCTACAAATAAAGACCTTTAATTTGATGTACTACTCGACCTACGCTCTCTTTAAGATATTCTTCTGACTCTATGCGGGCCATCCTCCTGACATGACAAAACTATGGTAGTTACTTCAAAAAGTATATTTATAGGTTCAGTAATGATATACCATATTTTATTGCTTTACCTGTAATCGTTCGGGAATTATAAATCCCGTGCGGTAAATTTATTACACCCTGTATGTATATATTCAATTTCATACAAATTCATATTAAAAACATGCAGGAATATACACAACTTTTGCAAAGTTACTTACAGATTCTTCACTTCCCTAAAATTATCGTTACGTTTTATGGCGTATTATCCCACTGAATATCAGTTTCCATGCAAGTTCTTCATCATCAACATCATGAATATGACAGTGATAGACAATGTATTGTACATTAAGCAACTAAACCAGTTGTACATGACGATGATGGCTATTTCTACTGTCTAAAAATAGAAAGAGAATGTCAGCTTAGTGCACATTAAGTATGATATATTGAAGGATTCAGTGAAACGGGTTTCTTGGCTCATTAAACATGCGTATAGAATCAGAGGCATTAAGTTCAGTAATTTCCTTTCTCCAATAGTACCAATCTGTAATGGTAGTTACAACGCATGCGTTATGTTGCTTTATTTTTGTCTCTTGACTGTTGCCCCTAGAAAGACGTTGTTTTTAATATTGAAAATTTTTATTAAATTATTTCTTATTATAAATATACATTACAGTATGAAATTGTATAACGGTCTTAGCAAAACGTTATACAATTAAACTCAAATAAATTCATTGAAGATAAAGTCAAACTATAAATACGAAAAATATTAGGTTTTCAGAGAGCTATTGATAGGCGTAAATGAAAGCCATACCTTGCTATTTGAATACTATTAAATAGGTTTTAATAATCCTACATTTAAATGATTTAAAAACAATGTAAATATATTGAAATTGACAAATGTAACAGATTTCTAAAAAGAGTAGCCTACTGCTTTGGTAACCTTGGATACAAATTTGGATTTGATACAATATTTTACAAGGTAATAGTAAAAATATTAAATTGTACAACTTTCAATTTTAGACCACCCTATATTAAAAAAGCGAAATAAATTAAATCGGTTTTTTAAAATGATAAGTGAATAGAGACCTTTAAAATGGGGTACAATTCGACCTACCTTTATACATTTGAAAATCTTTCAAATTATCCCTGCCCCTCCCCCTCTTCAAAAGAGCTATTTTGGGGTATTTTTGGGTGTTAAAAATTATGTTACTGAAATTGTTTGGGGTCGAAATATTGAGGTGTTCGATAAAAAGAAGAAGATAGGTCCCTCAGTTCAGTCGCTATATACATTGCGGAAGGGTTTGTTTGCCTCACCCTGTATATATATAATACAGTTTTATAGATGTGAATGATCTCTTATTAAATTACCCACAGCTTGAGAAATTCAATTTTAATCCGATAGCATGACGCTTTTGGCGTGATCACGCCAATTGTCAAACGCACACTAAAAAACACTGTGTAAGGCTACACACACCCAAACATGTGATGTAGAATAAAGTAATTAAAGTTTGAAATATAAATAGAAAGCTCTCTTATCACTCTGAACTTCAGTGAGATATTGTTAAATGACAAGTAAAGCGAATTTTCAGTTTAACTCCATTTCACTTTTCGCTCAGTGCAGCGTTTAAAGTTCTGGAATCATGTGACTCCTGGAATCATGAGAAAGCATCTTCATAAAGATTTTTTCTAGGAAACCAGGTGAACCTCTTTTATGATCTGGTTGTCTCTTATGTCGCAAAGATGCAAAGAATTCGTGGTGAACGTCTTCGTCACTCCACTGACTTTTTCGGATCTCTTCTGGCGGACGTGGACTCCAGATTCCAGGAGTCAGGTCCGTGACAGTGTCGGATTTCAGACGCTGCACTGAGATGAAGGTGAAACGGAGCTCAACACAACATCTGCATTGAATCAACCCTTCTCACCATAGCTACGTTATGTGAAGAGTAAAGATGTTATACTTTTAATATGAACCTTCCACCACCTCATCAAACAATAGCATATCCCATTGGTTATAAATTGAAAATAAACAGTTCTAAATAAACCATTCATATTTGCTTCTCTAAAATAAAAAACGAAAGGGAAAGGATCTGCTACTTTGTGTTTTTTGAACCTGTGCCTGGCTGACCACTTGTGTACCCTTGTCACTTTGTACGGCAGATTTATCACTTCGGCGCTCAGTTCACGTCACTAGTTGTGTATCTAACCTGTCGTGGACCCCCTGGGGATCCGCGGACCACCACCACGGCAACCCCTGGACTGACTGCACCCCACGTTCCTTTATGCGACAGTAGATACCGTACCACTCTTTGTAGTGAAAACCTTGAGGTTTACCTCATAAGATGACGTTAAACCTTAAAACACGTTTACCACCATTAATTTTTATCATAGAGTACACAATGTATCTAAGTTAGATATACGATTGTACATATCCAAACTTTCGTTTTTATTGTTCAGTTTATACTTGTGAACGATCTAATAATAAAGAACAAAAAGGTTTTATCAGATCAAAAAAGAATAATATTCAATTTATTTGATATTCCAAAATTAGGTTTAGCATTGTCCTTATGGAGTTAACGAGTTAAAATAATGATAACCATTAGCACAGCCTTCCATAGGGCTCGGTTATTTGCCTCTATGATCGATGAAACTCGCTACATTCCAGTATTTTTCCATACTTTACTAAAATGTTTTATAATCAAGGGCACTGCAAATCAAATACAAACTAACAAGGGACGTAGCCAGCCAGCGAGGGGGTCCAAGGATCCGGAACCCTCCCAAATTTTCAATTTTTCTCTAATACTTTTTTAGTAAACTTAATATTATTTAAATAATTCAGTATTACTGACATGTACTGCTAAAAGATTCGTCCTGAACAAAGAAATGTGTCAAGAACTTTTTAAGGACAAAATGGGGCCCTTACTCTCTGTGCACTACGGGAAAATATCAGTTGTCTGGACTCCACTAAAATTTTTTCATGGCTATGTTCTTGCAAACCAACTGATGATAGTCATGCAAACGTATGCTCAAAAAACGTGAAAATTTCATCATTACGTCACGTGTCCGCCTGCAGTAAATTTTGAAAATCCATGTACATATTAGATGAACAACAAGTCCTTTGGTCCTAGAAAATGTAATGTACTTTTATGAATTTTGAAAAAAAGATCGTCGTTAATCATATTGTCAGTGCAATATCTGGCAATACATAAGATAAACTGTGCGGCGAGTGCCACTAAAGATTTGAATTTGGCGCGCGTAATCTATCAGTAGCTGCGTATACGATAGCCAGCTGCGCCGACCTCCAGACCGTCGGCGAGAATACTTTGGGTAGAAGAACCAGCAACTCGTCCAGTACCAAATCAACAGCATGGGCGGAAAATATGTAGTTTTTTCAAAAAAGGCCGGATGACAACCCGCTTCTGCGAGCGTTGTTCCCGAGCGATGTGTGGAGAGCATCAAGGACAATGGTGCACAATCTAGCGTAAGCTCAACACACTGTTTTGCCTAGTACTATATTTTAAAAGGTTAGTGAACAGTAAAATTCATTTTTGTGTAAAAAAAATTATTTCTTATAGTAGTCTCCCAGACGAAGCCTTACCGGTAACGTAAGTTTTTTTAGCCTAACCAATCTAGGGTTAAGAGTTCTTGACCCGTTTCTTTGTTGAGAACGTTCTTTCAGCAATACATGTCAGTAATACTGAATTATTTTATATAATAATATTTACTAAAAAAGTAATTGAAAACATTGAAAATTTGGGGGTCCAAACCCCTTGCTGGTTATGTCCTTGTATTATGATAGTGATGACGATGAAGGACGATGATATTTTTAATAGTATTTGATAAATAAAAGTTCTATTACTAGAGCAGCCAACACCAAAAACCGTCCCGATGACATATGAGTCGGTGCTGCCATACCGCTGTTGACCACCTGCTACGGTCACTACTTTCTGTTTGATTTATGTTGTCATATGAATGAAAAAAAATCTATGCATATTTGTTTATCGTAACAACATTTGCAAAAAATAAACGCAAGATGTTTACTTATTGCAACAGATGTTGACACAGATCATTAATATTATTAATACACGTAAAACCATCAAAAGTGTTGGGCATGGGATGTAAAGGGGAGATTGAAACAAATGAGCCACTATCAGATTATTTTTGGTGCAGGCCTCTCTAGTTAATATATAGCCTACATATGTTTTACAATCAAATCAGCATTTGTATTTATCCTATTTAACCTCCTTTCTAATATGATGTCATGTGAAAAAATCAATAAATTACTCTTGCAAGTCTAACCTATATCTGCATTTTATTTATAGCTATATTTACTTTACTGAACAGTATATCATCTTCATAGACTAATAATAATATTTGTTCGGGTTTTTTCCGACAATACAACTTCTTTGTTGCTTATTTTAATAATGTTTCTCTTTTTAAATTAGTATTTTTGTGAAACATAACAGTCATGGAAACAGGATTTTTCCGGACATTTGCCATCGTTTAAGTGAAACAAGAAAACAGTAACACTACGTTTCGAGATCTGCAATCTGATCTCTTCTTCAGGTAAAGAACTAACCTAATACAGTAATTACAAACTAGGTTAAAATAAACAAATCTTACTAAAGCGTTATTGTTCAGTTTCGCCAATATCTTTATGGAGGAATTCGAGCGAAAAGCTTTGGCTTCAGCTCAGTTCAAACCGAAGATTTGGTGGAGGTATGTGGATGATACCTTTGTTATTTTTTCTCATGGAGACATTGAATTAAATAATTTTTTGAATCACATTAATAGTATTTCTCCTTCCATCCGCCTCACAATGGAAGTGGAAGTCCAAAACAAGCTTCCCTTTTTGGATGTGTGTGTATTAAGAGATAGGGATGTCCTTAAGACAACTGTTTTTCGAAAGATAACACACACAGGAAAATATTTAAATTATCAATCCAACCATCAAAAATCAATCTGTCAAAGAAGGAGAGTAGCCTACTCGTTGTTTTGATAGAGCAAAGAGCTTGTGCTCAGATAAAGATGGACTAAAAGAAGAATTTAAGAAAATTGAATCGGATCTCAGAAGCAATGGATACCCTCAATTAGTAATTAATAAGTGCAAACGAACCAGAAGAATCATTCCTGAGTCAGAAAAACAGAATTGTGATAAATTTGCGTTTATGTCAATCCCTTATGTGCCGGGATTATCGGAGAGGAAAATTAGAAGAGTAGGTAGAAAGTAACAACATTAGAACCGCGTTTAAAACACACAACACTCTTAGACAAAGTCTCGTAAAAACAAAACCAAAAAATGGCACACAGGATTCCAAAAACTGTGTTTACAGTATAAAATGTAGCTGCAATAGGGAATACATAGGCGAGACAAAAAGACCACTAAAACATAAGGATAAAAGAACACAAAGAAAACACGAGAAAGGGTTTCACAGAAAAGTCAAAAATTGCACACCATTGTTGGTCCGAAGACCATCATAATGAATTGGGATGAAGCCCACATAAATACATCGGGAACCACAATTTCTTCAAAAGGAAATTAATTGAGGCAACATACATTAAATTGGCAGACCAACCAATCAGTCAACCATCAGTCGAGATTAGGCCGCTTTGGTTGCCAATTCTAAAAAATGAACTAAAGAGAATACCAAAAGTATCAAACGGATCGGATATTTGCAATAAACCAATGCGGCGAGTCACAATATGGTTTTAAGAAGTTCATCTCGCATGAACCAATAATAACGAAAGGGCCCATTTCCTGTTCCCCTTCCCCTGTATTTCCGCCATCTTGTTTTAGCCGGGGCCGTCACGATTACCATTGGCTACCCCCCTCTGGTCAGTCGTAAATGGTTAGTAGACGAGTGAAGACATATTGTGACCTGTATTCCGTAGTTTAGTTTAATGATGGTGTTTTGTATAGTTTTTTTATTAAGTGCATGTCTTTAGTGTTAGTGAAGTTGACATACAACATGTAGGTTGTGATTCCTGACTCAGGCGTGCCACAACGCTTTAGTAAGATTTGTTTATTTTAACCTAGTTTGTTAATTATGTATTAGGTTAGTTCTTTACCTGAAGAAGAGATCAGATTGCAGATCTCGAAACGTAGTGTTACTGTTTTCTTGTTTCACTTAACGATGGCAAATGTCCGGAAAAATCCTGTTTCCTTCACAATCCTTCCATCGTCACAAAAATAACCTTCAAACAAAGAATAACAGTCATGTACTACTTTATAAAATTATATGAAGAGAAGCAATAAACTGATTATAAAGCAATATTGCGAATGTTTACATTACACAACTACTACTAGCAGTGGTTTCTCCTACTCAGAACAACATTATTTTATAGTAGGAAGTTTATAAATACTGTAGTTTGAACACCATACAGTTTGAAATCAAACAGACAACAGCATACAGGGTTATTGACAAGAGGACAACAAATTCATTAAAAAACTTTTATTGGCAACTAGTACATGACCAAACAACAAATTCTTATAAAATACACTCCTCCACTAGAGCTGACAAACTACAAAGCTAGCTTCAGGAACAATAGGTGGTGGACAAAAAGATCCACTGCTCCCTTTGCCTTAAATCTACTGTAAAAATCTAGATGTTACATCTAAACATTAAACAGAACACCTCTCCTATTCTGAAGACTTAGTACTAAGCACAAACCTTCAATTAAGTGTACAGTTACCAGCTACAAAACACTGTAATGACCACACATCATGCCCCAATGAAATAACAAACGGTACTTTCAAAAATACATAACCTACAAAACCAATGATATTCCTCAATGGGGAATAGTTCCCATATCCTCCAAACGGGACATCACTCATTCGGAGGATGGATCCAGAAAGTTTAGCACTATGTCCAGTCTAATAAGACATACCATAAGAAATGCATGAGAGAAGGTCCTCCTGCGTACCACCTCAGCCACAGCTGTCAAATAGAGATGTGGGATACTGTGGATCTGCTGGAGCAGCCTCAGCTTTTCCTTAAATGTCTTTAACTCGGAGGAAATCTTCTCAACGTGTTCTAACAATTCTGATATCTGGCACGCAATTTGATGTACCCCACCTAGTAACACCATCAAAGAAATCAGGATAGGATGTTACACAGTAATGAAACAAAATCTTTATCCCTAAAAACCCTATAAATACTGGATTCTTACATTGTATTGTATGCAATCTCATTATAATCTGATTTTGCCGATGTAAACAAGCTAGTAGAGCCACTGTGAATCAGATTCTTTGTACTTTTATTGTTGTTTTCGTCATAATACAAGTTTACTTTAGTTTTTAATGTTTATTTTCGTAAAATAATAAATTAAAATGTAATATTGACAACTTGAAAACACGAAAGTTACATAAAATTAACTCACCAATTGCTCTAAATCGTTTGGTTTAATTGGGTTGGTTATAGATTTTTGACGCAATTAGTTGGGTAGTAATGGTTTTGAAGTCAGGCAAAGGAGCTGACAGGATGAAAGATGCAATTGTCTCTTCCACCATCTGTATGTCATCCATTCCCAGCTGTAAACAAGAAAACATTGAACTGAATGAATTAAACACAGCAATTAAGATTAAATATCATTTTATTTGTCAAATGGCCAGCATTGGAAAAAATCCATGAAGCCTCAAGATCCTCTGTTTATAGGCACTTAGTATTACAATACCCTTCTAATTTTCTAATTAAACTCGTAATAATTTATAAGTATGTTTAATTAATAACTAATTGAAGTTGTAAGCCTTCCTAATAAAAAGATAAGAAAATAAATATTTCAATTAAAAATGAGGTAAAACAAACTATCAGAAATAATCCCTTGTAATCGGTTCCAAGGTTAGAACAGATCTAACCATTCCCAAATGGTCACATGCACTTAATTCCAAAGTTAGAACAAATCTAACCATTCCCACCTCCATCAGTGTGTATCTATTTCTAGTAAATTGAAAATTTATCTTAACAGCGAGAGCTATTGCAGGTTAAGCAACACTGCGCACTAACAGCTGTAGTTTTCCCATCCTCCAGTCTGCACAATGTAAATCAGTTAATAGAAATACCTTGGGCAGTTTGGTATCAAATAACTCCGGAGCCTGGGTGGCAAACGAAGAAGGGACGTCTTCCAGTCCCGGAAAGAGGTCATTTAATATATGACCTCCAAGCAGGGCCTGGAAGTTCTGACGTCTGCCCACTTCTTCTGCATAAACCCATCGCTGTTGCCTCGTGATTTCATTTGCCCTCTGGAATAAAGGAAATTGTTACTTTTAATTTTTTAACTCTAATTCTAATTTTCAAGTATAAATATACTTATTAGATAATGCTAATATGAATAAAATAATGAATTGTTCACACTGTTTTGAAAATTAAAGACTCTACAAAGTATTTAAATTTAAAAGTCTTTATTATAATTTCCTTAAAGAACGTACATTCAACAAACTGTTACAAAAGTCTTTGATAAATTTTACTTACAGTCAATAACTGAACAAATATATACTAGCTAGTTATAAACAAACAGTTTTAAATATTATTTTTAACAATATTTATTCAAATTTAAAAAAATATTGTACATGATAACATTTTCTCTTATTTAGAACATTGTAAACTTATTTTCAAGAAACTTCAATTTTTACAATTTTTATCAGTAAATCTTTGATTATCTATGATAAGTCTAACTAAACTTTTGAAAATTAACTCTTAACAATTATGTACATTCCTACAATACCAGATTTTGTCCATAGTAAATTATAATAAAAAAATCTAAAAACAGAGAAGTAGATGGATAGACATACCATAAGAAATGCATGAGAGAAGGTCCTCCTGCGTACCACCTCAGCCACAGCTGTCAAATAGAGATGTGGGATACTGTGGATCTGCTGGAGCAGCCTCAGCTTTTCCTTAAATTTCTTGAACTCGGAGGAAATCTTCTCAACGTGTTCTGACAATTCTGATGTCTGGCACTCAATTTGATGTACCCACCTAGTAACACCATCAAAGAAATCAGGATAGGATAGTACACAGTAATGAAACAAAATCTTTATCCCTAAAAACCCTATAAATACTGGTTTCTTATATTGAATTGTATACAATCTCATTATAATCTGATTTGTATTCCACTGAATCAGTTACTAACAATGTGTACACCTCATACAAGCATGGAGATGATTATGTTTGATTCATCCGTAATTTAGAAACATAATTCTTCAATATACAAGGGCTATCCAGAATGTAGATTACGTTTCACTCTGTAGCCACTAGGGGCGGGACTACCACAACCATTTTTATGTCAGCGCTTTGTCTCCATTAGTGGCTTCACAACCGTGCTAATGAGAGGTTACTGTCACTACTTTTTGTTATACAACAGCTGTTTAAAGTGTGTGATGCAACTGAAAACCCTGTGATATTGTAAAGTGCAGTCGGTAATGAGATTTTTGTTGCTAACTCTGTGGAATTTATGGCGATGATGCGATTACTGAAGGTGCATCATCTATCATATTTAAATATACAACTGTCTGAAAGATTGTGTATATTATATATATATATATATATATATATATATACATATATATATATATATATATAAATTTTTCTGTTTTAATTTGTTTACGAAAATGTAAAGTATAACTACCAACAGAACAGTTTAGATGAAACTAAGCCAGACAACTGTGCGAGTATTATCATGAGCAACAAACAAAAACACTGTTAAACAAAGCAAGCAGGGGATCAACAGATGTCAAAGTCACTGAAGATACCATTTTGTTATCATTCATGGGTAAAAATATTGAAATCCTGAACAATACAGACTACCCACAGCAGGCTTTTGCGTGTTAAACGCTTGCTTCACACTATTCAAAGTTAGCAATACTCACTTCCAGCGACCATATATACACTGGATAAGCTCCTCCTTTGCACGTCCTATGTTCCGCTTGATGTCCCTGATTTTCTTGTTATTTGTCTGCATCATAATCAAGTGATGGCTGTCCCAGAGGTTCACCTGTGTAGAACTATCATCATCAGTGATGGGCGATGGTGAGTAGTGATAGACAGCCTGTAAACACAGCGGCACATTCAAATTGTATTGCTTTTTTTTCAAAAACGTCTGTTTATAACACCTTTATAAACTTATAGTCTTTTTACAAGCTATCTGTTATGTGTCTTAATAATTTAAAATTGTGCTGTAAACATTGTAAAATGCCTACATCCTAATACAACATATAAGCATGCAAACTTAAACTGACGTAACATAAATCATCTCAGAGTTATGGTTAAAAACATTAAAAATACGGCTAGAGAAAAGCTATATGAAGTAGCATTGATATTATTGTCGTAGAAACTTTTAATTGCCATCCATTTAATCATATCCTTACCCTTTTTTAACTCCTCTATGTTAATATTCATGTACAAATATGGTACTGCTTATTCTAATAAAAGTAGATTCTCATAATTTCACAATATTTATTTTTATTTGCTACTTTGTTTATTTTCAAATTTCCAGTCTACATTACTTCGACACGAACTCACATCTGTCAAGTCCTCCTGTTCTTGCACAATCTGATCGACGTCATTTAACAGTTTCTCTAGGCCAGAGAATCTCGCTGAAATACCTCCGATTGATCTCATAGCTTTGTTTCCAAAGTTGGTCTCCAAATTTGTGAGCAGGGTTTGTATGTTGGACACCATCTCTTCATTGTACTGCAATAACAGAAACATTACTAGGACTACAAAACTCTGCAGTTACCACCTTCATAGGATTAAAATCGCAGACATTTTACAGAACTGCTAAAAAAAATTTTTCATTATAACGACAGCAATACACTACTTAAGTTCTACAATGTATTCACAAACTATGTATGCAAAGTTTTATTTTAGTTTTTTTATTCTTGATATATTACAAGGTCTGATTAATTTTTGAATAGCTACTGATGGTCTACACATAATGTAGCTATGGTGGGAAGGTTGATTCAATGTGAATGCTAAGTTTGGCTGCCACAGGCTTAATTCCTGGTATCTGGATCCATGTTTGTTGGAAGAGATAACAAAATTTGGTAACAAAGAAGCTCAAAACAAAAACTCTTCATGATTTAGTCATCTGCTACACCGGGACTACAAAATATGGTGTAATCCAGGTTAAGAGGTATTTTAACTGTCTCATCACGTGCACAATTATATTAAACCTGGATTACACTAAATTAACAATAAAGATTCACACTGCTAGTCTATTAGTCTTATGGTATAGACCACACCCACCAGTGTAAAGTATGGTAGAGGAAGGACGTCACAGTCCACCATTTCCCACAAATAGCCTACGCCTCTAGTGGCTCAACGAAGTACAGCCCGCTCAAAACTCCACACACCACTCACAATAACCGTCATCACCCACAACATAAGGACTTCTCTCTAAACGAAGGTGTAACATACATTTATGAAATATCTACAACAACTGGCGGAATTAAGTTAATAGAAATATTTCAATGTTAAAATGGCCATTGCCTTGGGTTTAAATAAATAAATCATTGTTTGGTTAAGTTGTAAATGTCTCTCTCATATCACATTCTAACAACCCAGAATTACACTAGGTGTAAGAGGGTTTGGACTGTGTTGTTAAAAAGTGAACTGGTGTGGTTAGGTGCACTAGCAAAAAGAGGGGAATGTAAAATCAAGTGAGGAAAAACCACAAAATAACAAGCTGAAAAATTAAAATGATGAAATTGTGTAAAGGATTTAACATATAAATTATTCCATATCTTCACAGAACACCGGACTAGGCAATGATCATAAATGGATTTGAAAGACTGGCTTCAGAGAAACTTTTAAAACGTTATATAGAGTAAGGCTTTGGACATTGAAAGACAAGTTGTACATCTTTACTGAGCAATCAAACAATGAGCTTTTAGTTTTCTAAATCAGTAAAGAATCTGTTAAGTAATTTTACTTTCATCATATTCTATTATAACCATGTACTATTGGGGTATTCTTTCTAGAGTCAGGATGACAACTATGGGCTAAACCAATATGCTTGAGTGAATCATTATTCATTAGGAAATAAAACAAAAACTGATTACATTTGGAAATTACTGAATTATAATTAATGGCACAAATGATAAAAACTAAGGGACTACTGGGCAGATATTAGAGCTGAGGGGTAGCAACGTCAACATCACTAGACTTAACAGCATCTTGACCAAGACCCTAACTTTGAAACTACAAAACTTAAACAATAACTTGACAAAGCACAAGAAAGCAACAGTACAGAGCCAAGACTAAGACACCTCAATGAACTAGGAGCTAAACTGAAAATGGACTCAGAATTTTGAATAAATTTTGGTTATATACTAAGGTGGTGCCTTCCCTCTTCAGAGGAGGTGGAGACTGCCCTACTGAGTTACACCCCATGTAGTTCTGGGACTCTCATTGTCTAGAGCTCATTCCTTCAGAGACCTCCTTTGGCCATTATTTATTGTTTCTGGTAATAATTTTGATTCATGCATATTAGAACGGACTCGGTTTACCACAACAGTATATTAGTGGCAAGCGATATCCCGGATGATGGTTATGTCAGATTTTTATATTGCCTCGTGTCCCTCAGCAGGGTGGCTTAAACTGATGGACCTATGGAGTTTAACACTCCAGAATTTTGTTCTGTATTCTACAATCATTCACATAAAGCCCCATGCGTTTACAATTATAACACTCAACTTGAGCTGATCGAAATGAATCAGGTGTAGCATTGCACTTTGGATACATCAGATTCTGCTTGTTACCTCTTTTCAATTGTGTTGCGGCCACTAGACCACACCCTCTATTTACTAGTTCCGCTTAGACCTCCCTTAACCTCTAGCCATGACTTCTATATGTATTTTGTGACAGTTTATTTCCACAACCTCTACCAGACCCCTGAGGCCTTCCATTTCCTATACTTTGGCCAACATGCGCTCTTCTTACCTCAGCACAGAATTATTCCTAATAGCCCATCTACATTCCGACTTTATGTGACCTGGCTTATTACAGTTCCAGCACTGGATTGCAAACACCATCACCATCTACTACCGACTTACTCATCCAGGGCCCGATTAAGGTTTTTGGCGCCCGTAGGCTATCTTGTACTTCGCGCCCGCCCCCCCCCCCAACGGTTTCCGGCCGGCTTCCCTCTGTCAATTTTTCAATAATAAAAAGTGTTCTGCTGTATAGCGGCCATATTATATTTTTGTAATAAAAATTTCAACTTACTTAAATTTAAAGACCATTACAGAGAGAGACCATTTAGAGTATTAAACTTTAGGAAAAGAACAACATTCAGCAACTAACTATAAACTTTAATTATTGTTCAAAGGTCTAATGATACATGTATGTATAAACTGCTATGTAATTATGTTCAAATTTCAACGGTTAAAAAAGAACTATGCTGTTTGCTGTCATTTCCTAAAAAACACACAAACAAACGAACAAAAACAGCAAAATTATAGAAAGTGCAAACTTGCAAAGGGAAAGGATGCTTACTGCTGAGCATTTATTTGTATCTTTAAAATGGAATATGGTCTATTGTTGTAGACTTGTAGGTAACATTCTAGAGAATCAAGGGTTCTTATTTACCACTGGTTTTGTAGGACATACAACAATGTGTCCTAGCTACAGCCAAACCTTACATGAGTTTTTAATTCTTATACATTTTTTGTAGATTACTATCATTAAATAGTCACAAAATTCAAAGTTCAGCACTTTGTAATGTTACTTTCAAAAAATCTGTAGGC
Source organism: Homalodisca vitripennis (assembly GCF_021130785.1). Lineage (NCBI taxonomy): Eukaryota > Metazoa > Arthropoda > Insecta > Hemiptera > Cicadellidae > Homalodisca > Homalodisca vitripennis. The sequence continues at coordinate 21,618,890 of NC_060212.1, forward strand.
TTATTTTTTTCAAAATAAATTAAAATGCATACTGTAATTTTTAAGGCTGTTAAAATTATGTGAATTTTTATCTCTTACTTCAGTATAAATGCTGCCATAATAATGGAGATTTTATTGTTGTCCATTTTAAATAAGAAAGCTTAGTAGCTACGTATAGCCTGTTTAATTAGCGTTTTAACTGTAAATTAACTTTTACATGTTTCAATAGCCTGTAGGCTTTAGTCCCGGTCGGTTTGACTTTCTTCTTTTCCTCCATTCTGTCTGACAGTACATTTTTTTCCTCTTCATAGAATGTATTATCATCTTTTAAAAAATTTTTGAAGATACAAACACTCATCTGGAAATGAATCATCTAGGTCTGTTGAATATTCATTCATTAGCTTTGTTGCCTTTTCCTTCAAGATTGAACTCTCAATTTTATTCAAATTCCATAAAAAGTTGAAGGAGTCTCGTAGTGTGACATAAATTGATTTTCTCCTTGTTAGTTGCCCTAGGAGTGTATCAATTGCTTTGTAGTAACAATTTATCAGGAATGATTTCCGCCCATCAAACTCAGTGTGCCCCTCTTTGCTTTCTCCAAAAGGGATTTTTGGTTTCTTTTTCCTTGTATTGTCTTGTTTGTACTCTTGAGAATTGCACATAAGCTTTGCCTCACTTTCAAAGTTAGAAAATTGTTCCTCATTTCTTAATGAACTTAGAAAAGACTCTAGGAGCTCGTACGAAAGTGCTGTCTGATCTAAGTCTCCATCTTCAGATTGAAGTCGTACACTGATGTCATGAAAACTTCATGAGTACTTTATTCCAAAAAACAAATCATCATGGTCATTTCCAAAGACTGGAGCTTCTCTATCAGTTGTTTGGCTTCAAGTCGTACGTCTTTTTTATTTTCTTCGTTTGAAGTGATGTCTTGTAACGCTGCGATTATTTGTTTATATGACTTGTGCATGGCTTTACTGGCATCTGCTCTTGCACTCCAGCGAGTTTTCGAAAGGGTCTTGACTGTCAACATTCTTGTCATATTGCGACAAGAGGAATTTCCCATCTGTGTGTAGATGAATGGAAAAAGTTGTACATTTGCTGTGCCAGGGCAAATATTCAACAGAACTACTACTTACTTTCTGCAGCGGTCGAAACCTACTAGCTGTAACGAATGAGCTGCGCAAGGAACGTAGTGAGCAAGAGGATTTTGCTCTTTGATTCGATTTTGAAGCCCCTTGTAACACCCAGACATGTTACTTGCATTGTCGTAACTCTGACCTCTACAGTCACTGATATTTAAGTTCAAACTTTCAAGAGTATTTATCACAGCCTTCTCCATATCTTCCCCTTTATGGCCACAATTTGGGATGAAACGTTATGAACCGCTCATTAGGTGACCCGTCAGGTGCTACAAAACGAATGACAAAAGTCAATTGATCCACATTGGAAACATCTGGAGTAGAGTCGACAATAATCGAAAAATACTTAGAATTCTTGATATCTGACGCGATTTTGGATTTAACATTGTCAGCTAACAGAGTAATAAACTCGTTTAACGATCGTGGAAGATAAGTATGAGGGCACTCCTTTACCTTTATTTCCGAAACGAGCAACATGGTCAGCCATGAAAGGATCAAACTTGCACAAAAGCTCGATACAGCCAAGGAAATTACCATTACTGGTTGACCCCAAAATTTCATTTTCACCATAAAACGGAAGCCCTCGAGAAGTTAAATACTTAACTACCTCAACAACTCTTGACAATACATCTCTCCAATACTTCACTTCTACTTGATGCTGCTCAAGTAGTTTTGCATCAATTCTCTGAGGTGCATTCATCCGGGTCAAATATTTGTTCACACATTCTCTGTGCTCTAGACTATTATCATGTTCTTGAATTTTGTGTGAATTTTTCCAATCATTAAAGCCGCATGTAGCTAAGGCAGTCGTTCCCCCCATAGAGCTTACAAGGAGCACAGTATACATAGCCAGTTGATTTGGAATAAACTAAATGAGTTCTTTTTACAATCTCTCCATTTACAAGTTTTTTGAAAAAAAACAAGCTTTGTTCAAATAACGGTTTTGGTCAGAATACTGTCGCTTTGATTGGGAAAAATCCCCACTGTCATTTTGATTGATGCTGTGCACTGCAAAGTATTCACGCAATGCCTCATTTACCAGCCATAAAGCGGGATCATCAAGATTTTTTGAATCGGTTACCTCTTTATTTGCTGGTACACAATCTTGCAACTGATGTCCCAAATCTGCTATTTGCTCGGTTGATGGTGGTGAAGGGACGTGTACAGGTGCAATTTCCGTTGTGGTGTCTGAGACATCGGTAGCAGTGGCACTGGCAGGCTGCTGAATCACTTCCACTTCCCACTATAACACCGCTGTCCTCACTCACAACGTTTCGTTCAGTTCCCGTGACGACCGGCAATGTCTCAGCAGAACAACTGGGAGTTTCGGGTTTATTGAAAAAATCGTCTAGTCTATGAATTTTATTTAGAAGAGCACTTTCCCGTTCGTTACGCTCCCGGGCCCGTTTACGGTATTCGGAACCACTTGGTTTTTTTACTCATAATGTAGCCTACATATGTAAAACAAGCAAACCACTGCTTCTTCTAATATTTCAGTATCAAACACTCTAACTCGACTTACGAATAAATGTCAGTGTTTATAATAACGAGCAATGACACCATTAATCACAACGAAAGTCCAAAATAATTCATAGGCCATAGGCCTAAAAACAAACAGTGCAGACGAGGAGACGACTGACTGCAGCTGCAGCTACACTCTGTCTCTATCTGTCAGAGAGTGTTGCAAACGGCGAAGGGCGGCGGGCGGCCGCGGCGCCCCTCGCGCGAAGCAAAAGTTCCCTTTTAGTTTCCCTACCGTTACGATAATTACTATGCGTTGTCACTAATCGCTATTAATTAATTTCTTTTTCTACTTAATAGTTATTTTTAAGTAAATGGAGTAAATCTAAGGTCTAGGTGGATGTGTGTAAATAATGTACAAAAATGTATAGTGAAGTTTTAGACCATACCATTTTATTTTACTACATATAAAAAGCACTTCATCTTGAACTCCGAAGCGCCCCCCTAAAATCGTCACCGGTCTCGCGCCCTAGGCTGCAGCCTACTTAGCCTACTGGTTAATCGGGCCCTGTACTCATCTCTTCCGCTTCTACCATGGTTGCTATCTTCATAGGCTCTTCCCAGTTTTTAGGAAATCTAAGCCTAGTTGTCTCACCAGGCTTACCTAATTATCCGTGTAAAAATGGGACCAGCATATGGCGCTCAGATTCCTCATTTACTACTTTTTGTTACTACTCTGCTTCCTTATGATGAATTGTCAATGATCCCAGAGGTGCCTTATTCTCTCCACGAACTGTTTAACACGTTCACGACAACGTGTACCCAATCGGGTACATGTGATCTTTCACAAGTACCGTCATGTACCCAATCGGGTACACACCGGTCTTTCGCAAAGCGCATTGTGTGCCCGATAGGTGGTTTGTTAAATGTGATCCTACGCTTAACCTTAAACTATTGTGTACCCCATCAAGTGTATGACTGCTTAATTTTTAATGTAAATTAATTTTTTAGGTAGCCTTGAGTTACATGGAAAAACATTTTTTTTTTTTTTGCAAAATTATGAAGCCTAAATAGATTTTTTGTTTCTATTAACTAGAACAGGCTTAATATAGGCACTTATTCGGTTCCTTATATGCCATCCACGACCAATGAAAAAGTTACTTGAAAAAAACCATGAAAAAAGTACCACATCCTATTTTCCTCGATATTTATAACCAACTCAATAAAACAATCACGAAACGGTTCCCACGTATCTTCATTATCTCCCCAAGCCAAGTACAAATTTTGAATTTCATGCAACAACAACCTTTCCCTCAATCTCACCTCAAAAACTTGTTCAAAATACTCCGAATTACAATTTGATTAAACTTTGTAAACCAAAATTGCTCAAACTTTTCCCTGATATCTACAAAACGCAATGCATTTTGACGGTTCTGAAAAATTTGATCAAAAATACACTTAACCAGATAACTGGTAAAACTTTGTGAGAAACAAATTAAATTGACTAACGGAGTTCAGTGCCTTCTCCAATCAGATATCATAAGCACCCTCACCTACTTTACAATATGAAAACAACAATACCTTTGCATAGATCCCTCTAATAATTCTAATAAATAGTAAAAATACAATCCATTTCTAAAATATATAAAATCATTACATGAATGGATAACACTTAACTTCAACATGATACATTTACTCTACTTTTTAAATTTTAAGTTTTTTATTTTTTAAATGATTCTCTGGTCAAGCTTTTACTTCTGACACCAATTCTTATGTATGGTTGGGGTATACTTTTCAGAGTCAAGATGACAAATTCTGGTTATATACTAAGGTGGTGCCTTCTCTCTCCAGGTGAGGTGGAGACCCCTACCATGACATCCCCATATAGTTTTGGGTCTCTCATTGTCTAAAGAGCTCAGTCTCCAACTCCAATTAAATCCTTTAAGGCCTAAAAGGTTACACTGTAGAATAGCTCGCACCTGTTGCAACCCCTTGGTGCAGGTCTGCGAGAGTTGGTGGACGCTGTCACTGGAAATATACGGCTGCAGCCAGTCAAGTAGTGACATGTTGTCCCGCTGCCCCTCAATGTCCTTGCAGCTGGCGATGGAGGTCATAGGGTCCTGAGGTACTTGCTCCACTAAGCTCGGCAGCAGAGGGATGGTGGCCAACGTAGCTGCCACGTCTTGTAAACTGTCAGCAACAAATACAGAACAGATCAGGTATTAAGTATTATAGAATTTCCCAGTAACCAGAGTTTGAAATCAAATATTCCCTGAAAGTTACATTCAGGCCTGAAGTACAAAAATACGTAAAATTTATTTACTGGTTTATTTGATAAACACATAGGATAAACTTAATTTTCATAACCTATTTTCAAGTTGTAAGTTGCTGAGTTCTGAATTGGGTTCAAATCTTATCTGTGACTGCACTACTTTTTATCAGTATTGCCAATTTTGTATTGTATTGACTTTCCCCCTTTTTCCATTTGATAGGACCCTCACCAGGCTAGTGGCCCATAGAGTTAGGCAAAATAAGTGTGAAGGGAAGATCTACCTCTTCTTTTTTTAATGAAATTAGCTGTGTTGTTTGTAGTGTTTCATTGATTTAGCTGAGTCATTTATATTTAAAAATCAACTAAGTTCTTAGTATACTATAAAAAAACTAGGTTAACTAACTTGTGCCAAAATAAGGTTTACTACGTTTGCATCATCTTTGTGCAGAGATGATACAAATGACTGCAACTCCCCAATGCAAAGCTGTCCAAATAAGGGGAGAATCAAATAACGAAAAGTTATTTATGTATTGATAATTTGTCACTAATTTAACATTAATAAATGCCTATTTTATCAGCTATCAAATTATCATATTTTCTGCTCTTGGTTTTTAAGTATATTTTCTCATGTTGGATTTGAAAGAATAATCATCCTCATTTGATATTTTTAATTTTGTAGTGACTGGTCAATTCAATTGTTAGTCCTAGTTCTGGTTCTTTGGTTCTGATTCTCAATTGGATCTAAACTTAACCTTTAGAGTGATTGTTAGCTATTTATTGTTCAATAAGGTGCTATTTTTTAGTATGGTACTTTTTAACGTTAATCTTCTTTATATAAATTAATATTGCTGAAGTTATTATGGGAAACAATAAAAATCAAAGTTTTACAGGTACATTTGGAAATTTTAATCTGATTTTTTTTTAAAAAGGTGGAGCTCCTTCTAACTTAGTTTATTTATAGTTTATATATATATATATATAAACTATATATATATATAAACTATATATATATAAAACTATATATATATATATATATATATATATTGGTTTCATGACACCACATTAGATTATACTGGATTGTAAAATAAGTTATGTTGGATTATATGTTCGATCAATCAAAAATGACTGTTTGAGTTAACACTGTCCAATACGTTCTTTTTTTACTTAAATAACTTAAGAGTTCATTTTCCCTTATGAAAGTAAGTCCATATCAGTATGGATAACAAGCTTTAAGTAATCACAGAGAATGAACTGTTGTACATTAAAAAATACTATTAATAAATTATATTAAGTAAACTCTTGGTTTTGAAAGCAAACTTACCTGTCTGTCAGTTGTAAATAGTGTGACTTGTTTTCCAAGAACTCCTGGAGCATGCTCAGAAACGTCACGGCAGAGGAGTTAGCAGTTGATACTTTATTTTGAATGTTGTCGATCATAGCCTTAAAGCCTGGAACAGAATCACACACGTTTTTTCAAACATAATTTTGTATTTAAGGATTCTCATTGTTGTAGTTATGAAATTGACAGTCAAGATTCATTTCCAAGATATAAAAGGGGAGAAATAAAATCATTTTGCTGGTACAAGAGGTTTTGTAATTATTATTACTTGAAGAAAGTAATTCTTTCACTTTAATTACTTTAAAAACAAATATTTTACAAACTGACTGTGGTTAAGGTCCGTATTAAACTGGAGCATTAAACCAGAGGATGTTGTGGGTTGTGGATTCCAGTTTTCAAATTAAAAAAATTGTATCTGTTATTCGTTGTATAAATGTTTCCTTCTAAAAACTTTTATATATAAAGGGTAGACTGCTCATTCTGTGACATTAAAATTCAATTTATTGTGATTATCTCTATCAGCACTTCAATATATAGAGGTATATATATATATATATATATATATATATATATATATATATATATATTGATTGCGGTGCGACAAGATGGCATTCCAAAAACAGCCATGTGCAAACATGTTTGCTTAAAATGTTATGATTTGTTGTTAGGAATGTATTATACGAGTATACTAACACCTATGTCTTTTTAGTGCTTAAGTGAATGGTCTTTAATTCCAAATCATTAAAATTATACATTCACTAGAGATTATACAATTACATTAATGCAGTTAATTCTCAAATAATCAAGTAATTTTGATTTTAAATGGTAGCAGACCAATGAACACAAACATTGTCATCATTTTTGTCCACTGTGGCACATACCCTGGTGCTGAAGATGTTGCTCATCAATCAGACGCTTGCAGGCTTGCATAGATTTTTCTGCCATTTCATAGAAGCTGGAGGCCAAATAAGAACGGAAGAAAATACTGTCTGTCGTGTCCTCCAGGACCAGGCTTTCATCCATTTCCGCATGCAAGTCCATCAATTCTGGAACAAAGTTGGGAAATTAGACAATTACTCAGCAAGTGTATGAAGCAACTAATGAATAATATTTAGTTGAGTTATTTTATGTCTATCGGACAGTATAGACAAAGCATTGTATATCTAAATTATAGCCTACTTGAAATAAAACTACATGTAAAATTAAAAAGCTTTAGGTTTAAAAAAATGTGTTTTTCTGTAACATTATTTACAAAAGTAAAGTTCCCATACACATGTACTAATAGTTACATATCAGAACATTGGTAACCCATACAAGGTTTATTATTCATTAGTAACTAAACACTCTTGGCATCTTTAGTTACATTTCCTATTATCAGATTACTATTTTAATTACTAATTTATCTGAGATTACATCCACATATAAAATCCCACACATGTGACTATACTATACTATGATTTTGTGTAGAGATTTTCATAAGACTGTATTGTGCTGTGATTATGTGTCGAGATTTGCTTGAGACTGTACTCTGCTGTGATTATGTATAGAGATTTGCTTGAGACTGTACTGTGCTGTGATTATGTATAGAGATTTGCTTGAGACTGTACTGTGCTGTGATTATGTATAGAGATTTGCTTGAGACTGTACTGTACTGTGATTATGTATGTGTCGAGATTTGCTTGAGACTGTACTGTTCTGTGATTATGTGTGTAGAGATTTGCATGAGACTGTACTGTGCTGTAGAGATTTGCACGAGACTGTACTGTGCTGTGATTATGTGTAGATATTTGCACGAGACTGTACTGTACTGTGATTATTTGTAGAGATTTGCATGAGACTGTACTGTGCTGTGATTATGTGTAGGCATTTGCATGAAACTGTACTGTACTATGATTATTTGTAGAGATTTTCATGAGACTGTACTGTACTGAGATTATCTGTAGATAATTGCATAAGACTATACTGTTCTGTGATTATCTGCAGATATTTGCAACAGACTATACTGTACTATGATGACACATAGATTATTAATTTTAATAATTTAATACACTTATTCATAGTGTGTGCTTAACTTATTAAATTTATTAACAACAACATTAAAATTCCCCTCTTACTTTGGATTTTAAATCACCAACAAGATATATCCTCCTCAACTTATAGTATTTATATAGCAATCTTGCACACTTTTTGTAGATCTTACAAAACTTTTTACTTCTTACCAGATAATATTATAGAAATTATCTGTTTACAGGTTTAAACAATTAATTTATTAAAGACAGAAAACAGCGAATCTTTTGAAGAGTAGGTATTATAGAATATAATACTCAAATAGTATTTCAGTTCAAAACTTTTTAATATCTGTAATTGATAATAAGCAGTTGAAATTTAAATAAAAACATTATTCTGGCTAGCAACCAGAACACATTAAAAATATATCAATATCTGAAAATATAATAAACTCTAACAATGTCTTTTACATATGTGATTATTTTGACTCATTTTCTGTAATATGGAAAAAAACAATATATGTAGCTTTAACAATGTTGAAAGCAAAATAATAACTAAAAAGAACAATTAAGCAATTACCTGGGCCAGAGTCAACGACAGTCAGTTTAAATGGAGCTGTATTGCTGGGATAGACATAGTACTGTTTATTGTACAGAAATATTGGGTTGGTATCACTGCCAGCAGAGTAAGCACTCACTCGTTGGCTCGGAGACAGTGCTGTCCCCCCACCAACGAGCAAAACTTGACTCGCAACAGGAATCTTCAGCACCTGCTCAATGTGTTCCTGGAGTTCGGAAACCCTGTCGACATAGAACAGAGAGCACATTGAAACAACTGCACATTTTTTATTCATTTTTAAATCTCTCAAGGTTACATGTTAAAACAGTGTCAATTAAAACGTTATGTGAAGCTATTCACAATAAGTAGTTTTATATTTACCACTCTGCGAATTCTGAGATCATTGATTTTTTTGGTAATAATGTGATATTGTTATTTATATTAAAAAATATACAACAATTTTAACTTCTTCAGCTATTTTCCACCCAATTATCTTGGATATCTTTTCCCTATTAGTCCATTTAATTTTAATTTTTTTTTAATTTTTAAATGAATATTTATTTATCTTTACTTTAAGGAGATGCCCCCCTTTTAAGCTTTATTCTGTTCATCTCCATGGGCCGGTGGCCTGTGTGAGGATCTTGTCTAATAGGATGAGAAAAAGAGTGGTACAGTATAAGGCCAATGGTACTGATTAAAATTGTAAGGATCTGAACCTATCTGATCCCTCACTCTGATTCTAAGTCTGGTATCTTTCACTGCTTGCCCTATCTTTCACCGCTTACTCCATCTTTCACCACTTACCCCATCTTTCACCGCTTACCCCATCTTTCACCACTTACCCCATCTTTCACTGATTGCCCTATCTTTCACCGTTTACCCCATCTTTCACGGCTTGCCCCATCTTTCACCGCTTGCCCATCGGCTCTCCCAAATAAAATTACTCTAAAAAACTACTGATTTTCTTTAATTTTTGAAAGGCTTGGCATTTGTCATCTCTTGTCAAATAGCTAAAGAAGAAGATTAATGTTAAATATAACAAACATATTACAATTTTACAAACAATATTAAATGTATTTGTTATACATTTTAACTCAAACAAGAGTAAACATTATTCTCCTGCCTATATTTTACTACAAAATTAAGTGTTTAAAAAGTGTTCAATTGGAAGTTTTATCTATTTTGTAACAAAGTAAAAGTTGTCGGATATTGGTTTTCTGTACATCATTAGTTTTATTCCACAAAAAACTTTAATTTGATTTCCATGTGGTGGTCAGTCATCCCATTTAGAACTGTCAGTGGGTGATGATTATCAGAATTCTTCCCCGATGATACACAAATTACGCCGATGATCACATCTCAACCCAATCTTTTGTTAATCACTAATCTTTTGTTTTCAATAAACTCCCAAATCTAATCTGTTTTAACAGTTTAAGTTGTACGTCTGTGATTTGTTTCTAAACAGAAAAATATATATCTTTAAGTTTAATAAAGGTTTGTCATTTAAACGCTGAAGCATTTTAATCTAATTAAAACGTTTGTAAAACAATTTCATAAAAGGGTCATCTCGAGCTTCAAAGTTTTTAAAACTGATTAAGTGGAATATTTTATGAAAAAAGAACAGTAAAATATACAATACTTTCAGATGAACGTTTTAATATCCACCAACATGATTTATTCCACTACGATAAACTTTAATGGAACAGTAATGAGTTTTAATCACTGCTTTCACTCAATTAAAATACACTAATTGATTTGTTAATGTTTTTTAAATGCTAATTAACAATTTGCTGATTGTTACATTTAAAGAGATGTAATTTTGGTTGGATTTCTGTTGGTAACAGAAATAATTAGTCACATACTTTTACCAGGTTATAATCACTTTAAAATGTTTTACAATGGAACTTGACAATGCATATGGTACATAAAATCAAATAAATACATAATAATCATAAAACTCAAATGCAAAGATCATAAATTAACAAAACGTTACAGTATTATTTTCCAACTATACAATTATAATTAAATAATACAAAATATTAATTAACCAAAATGACAATTACGAGTACAAAAGGCAACAGAAAAATTGCATAAATATATTTTGTATATGGTAAAATAAGTTAATTAATATATAAATAGCGAAATTTTAAAAGCGTTTCCAATACTCAATTAGAAAAATTACGTAAATAAGTCACAACATTAATGAAGGAATTTAGTTAAATATACATTATATGTTCTAAAATATATTGTCCTACTTTGAGACATTTTGAGAGATATTCTCATGATTAAATCGTTCACCAGTTTACAGAGAATTCATTATATTTTCAAAATAAAATTAATTATGAAAATATCTGATGTGATGAAGTATAAAATTATTTTCATTTGATGTAAACAATTAATACCGTTACAATGATATTATATTTCATTGTATACAGGATACTAAAAATAAACTACAGTACCGGTAGTGCATTATAGAACGTAAATGATGAAAAATACTCTTCTTACTTTTTCTTTCCCTTAATCCCCAAATGTTTATGCTATATTATCTCTCTGTAATCCTTTTCACAAATTTCATGTGACAAAATTAAAAATACAAATTCATGGCTTGATTTTAGGAATGCAGATAAGTTACTTACAAGTCCAGGCTGTTGTCAAATTTCATCATGACCCCCGAATCGGAATCAAACACGTTCATCCTTCTGGCACACTATCACACCAGGTAGAGAAACACCGTCCTGGAACAGATAAATGAGTTGTAAAGGTTTGTTCAGAAGCAAATGGAACCTTTAGGTTGAGCGCTAGCGAATGAGTATTGCCAGTTTTTTTAACCCAGAGTACACCCACGAACTGTATATGTACATGCAAAATTGCCTCAGTCTTCAGTTCCCAAAATATTAGGGCCTAATCCCTGGTTTTCGGTTGAATACTTACATCTACCGAAACGGGCTGCTGATATATCATTTGTAAAAACACATTATATATGCCACATTCTTGGCTTAGTGGGAATCGAACAAAATTTATCGGAAGAAATTTTACTAGATTTGAAAAATATAGAATATAATAGATGTTCGAAAGACTTGACTATAAATGCTAAAGGCCGAAGGCTACTGGACATATTGGACAATCACGGGTTTATTATTTTAAACGGTAGATCTAAAGGTGACAAAGAAGGACAGTATCCTTTGTTTGAAGGTTATTTTTGACGATGGAAGGATTGTGAAGGAAACAGGATTTTTCCGGACATTTGCCATCGTTCAGTGAAACAAGAAATCAGTAACACTACGTTTCGAGATCTGCAATCTGATCTCATCTTCAGGTAAAGAACTAACTTAATACATAATTACAAACTAGTTTTTTTTTTTTTTTTTTTTTTTTTTATGGGAAGCTCGATTATAGATTTAGCGGTGGTGTCCTCGGCTTGTTTACATTTGGTACACGACTTTAGAATAATAGGGTTTCCAGGATCAGATCATTTCCCAATAGAATTGTGTTTAAAAGTTGGTACACCCGAGACAAGGGAGGAGGAGAAACCGGTCCCGCTGTTGCCCAGAGCGAGATGGAATGATAGCAGATGTATGGCTTATCAGCGTAGGCTTGGTCAGGCTGCTTCGCTCTTTACAATTGAAAATGACAACCAGAAAAATATTGTTCGAATTATAAAATACATTAATGAGTGTGCGGATAAAGTAACAAACCAATCACCTAAACACCGTAATTTTAACAAACAACCGTGGTTTGATTATAGGTGTCTGGCAGCTCGAAAAAGGGGTTTTAAACTGTTAAATAAAATTTAGAAAATCGGGTTCAGTAAACGACGGATTAGAATACATTGAGGCAGAAAATGTGTTTAAAAGTACAAGTAAAAATAGTAAACGAGCATTTTATTGCAATACCATAGATAACTTTACAAAAATCCCCTGATTCAAAATCGTTTTGATTGGCTATAAATAACTTTAGAAATAAAAATAGAAAGATATATAATAATATTAGCGTTGATGAATGGAACAGACATTTTAAAAACTTATTGAATCCAAATTTATTAGCGGGATCTTTACATTATGCAGAACCTCTAATTACTAATGACTGTCTAGACTCAGAGTTTAGTATGAGCGAATTTAATGAAGTATCATTTAAGTTGAAAAGAAATAAATCTCCAGGTTTAGACAAAGTCCCGTAAGAGTTCTACAAAAATGCCCCTAATTCCTTAAAAAAAATTTTTTTTAAGTATTTAATAAGATATGTAGAGAGGCGGCAGTACCGCCAAGTTTTAAAAGATCTATTATTTTCCCATTACACAAGAAAGGTGATTTAGAATGTGTAGACAATTACAGGGGTTTGAGTTTCATTGATTGCGTAGCCAAAATATTTACAAGTTTATTAAACAATCGCTTAGTCAAGTGGGCGAACACACAACAAATAATCATAGAGTTCCAGGCAGGTTTCAGAAAATATGATTCAACTATAGATAATAATTTTAGTTGATCTAGTATGATTAATTTAAGATTGGCTATGGAAAAAGGAAAATTATACTTTTTTTTTGTGGACTTGTCCGCCGCTTTCGACAGAATTGATAGAAAAGCACTATTTTTTAAATTGTTAAATTTTGGTATTTCGTCACGTATAGTGGCAGTATTAAAAGATTTATATGACGGCACCTCAGCGAGTGTCTGGACCCAAGAGGGTGAAACAAGGAGTTTTGACATAGGAATGGGGTTAAGGCAGGGCTGCATTCTCAGTCCACTGTTGTTCTGATTATTTATTAATGAGCTTCCGGAAGTGCTCGGTGGAGGATGCAGTTTTTACACCCACCGCTTCAATATTCTGCTGTATGCAGATGACTTGGTATTATTAGCTCCAACAAGCACCAGTATGCAACACATGATTGAAAAGCTAGAAATATATTGTACTACATGGAATCTGAAGGTTAATTTGAATAAATCCAAGATTATAGTTTTTAGAAAGGGGGGTAAATTGAGTGTTAATGATAAATGGTGGTTTAACGGGGAACGAATAGAAGTTGTGAACAGTTACAAGTACTTAGGAATTACTCTTACATCGTCTCCTTCTTGGTCTGAACACTTCAAAGATAAAGCCAGGGCTTCAAATATTGCAATTAATTCTGTTTGGAATCGACTGATAAATAACATCGATGTCCCAGTAAGCGCTAAGTTTTCATTATTCAGCTCGGTGGTGAAGTCGATACTTTGCTACGGGGCTCAGGTCTGGAGATTCTCCGAAAATGAATACGTAGAATCAGTGCAGAAAAACTTTATTAAAAAACTATAAAACTATCTCTACCCCTATCTCTATCTCTATCTCTCACTATCTCTATAGTGTTGGAGAGGGCTTCTTAGGCCTAACTTCGCCTGGTAAAATAAGACATCTTAACTTTACTTTACTTTTACTTTTATTTCGACTTGCGAAAAAACACACCAAATTATGTGATTTATCTTGAAACGGGAATTGAAAAGTTGCATATGTTTACTTTATCTCTGAATATTAAGTATTTATTTAAAGTTTGGAGTCTGCCTGAGGAGCGGCTACCAAAAATTGTCGCTTGACAAATTGTAGAAAGAAATATTCTTTGGTGTAAAGATTGGAAACTTTTAGCAAGGAATGTGGGGAAAACATTAAATTTTGACATTGATTGTGATTTGCAATCACAACTGTCGGAAGTGGTGGTGGTGGCAGAGCGGGCAGTTTGGCGGGCTTATACAGTCGGCAGAGCCAGGACGTCTGTTTATCACAAACAATACTTGACACTTGACCTTGACCTGGGCAACAGAACCTTTCTCACTGATAATTTGAAAGTTTCAGTTATATCTTGGGCCATTAAGGTCAGAGCAGAGCTTGTCGATTTAAATTACAAACCCTGGATAACCGGAAAAAATTATTTATGCCCATTATGTAATAAAAACGAAAACGAAGACGTATTCCATTACATGGCTTTCTGCCCTAGTTTTGCTTACTACAGAAAAAAATGGCTCGGTAAAACCTCCTTAAATAGGAACGAATTCGAATCTTACCTCAATGGAAGGGATTGGCCCAATTTGGGTAATTAGGGCATATATGAAGGACACGTGGGCGTACCGTTGGGGTTTAATGTACGAATTTAACTTTTAATTTCTAAAATAAATAATAGTTAATAAACGGAAAAGAAGGGTTCATTGCAACCTTTTGCGTTTTATTGCATAATTTATTATAGTATATAGATGTTTACGAGAAGTATAAGCAAGTGAATATTATGTGTTTGGGTAAAATTGTATATTTTATATGTTGCTTGGATTTATGTATCTCTGATTAATTTTTATAATTAGCTTTAAATAATAAGACGTAAAGTATACTTTTATTTGTTATTTTCATCACGGCACTAATTTAGGTTATTTGCTTATTGTTATATTATTGTTATTATTTATGTTATGTTTATTATGTGTGTATGTATATATATATATATATATATATATATATATACATATATATATTATTTTATACATATAGATTTTGAGTTTAAGTTGAATACTGTATATTATAATTCGTGGTATTGTTTCTTAAGCCAACCAGCTGACGGTCAGTGACCATGGCTTATGTGCGGCACCTCATTGTGGAACAAGAGACATTTTCTGCGTTTAATTGAAGTATTAAAGTTCATATTTGTAAATATGTTTACAATGTTCCAAAGACAACAAATGGTTTAATAAATCACTTTTCTATTCTATTCTATTCATTCTTGCCTTATACATAGGTGATATACGCATACATTTTAAATTCTATATAGGTTTCATGTGGGTCATAAACTAAAACTTTTTATTTTCATTAAAATAAGACAGCTGCTCAGCGTATATGAGTTCTGTTCTAGTAATTCTGTTTGTACAACCTTTTTTCTTTATTTCAACTTTTTTACACTTTGTACTTGTACGATACCGTAGTTTTTAAAATTTTATTATTGCAAAGCATTCTGATATCATTTAGTGATATAAATTTAACATCAGTAAAATTAATTAAGACTGATATTTGTCTTTTTATCCCTTTAAAATTTTTATTACTTTACGTTTTAGTCACTTTTGATAACGAGGTATGTATTTTTGCGTATTTTTTTATTTCTTACACATCTATATGTGTTGTTTAATAGAAATATTGATATGGTTAGTATTTGTTTTGATGAAACCCCACATCAGCACTGGCCAGGGGCGTATATAAGGGGGGGAAGCTCAGGGGCTTAAGCACCCCCCATTCTGAGAGACATACGTTAAAATTGCACTCAATAATTTCTTTTAAACTAGAATTTATGAAGTCTCAAAATTCAACAATTTCCCAGGAGAATATTTCTGTGCCCCTGTTTTTGGAGGATATGTTGCACATCCTAAACCTCCCAGTGTGTAAGCCCCCCCGAAATAATATTCTATATACGCCACTGATACTAACTCCTACCATGTATATAATATATACTGGTGCATTCAAGATACAAGTAACTCAGGCAATGTAAACAATTACATGTGTCTTAATAGTTGAAGTTTTTTGGATTCTTCATTAAACCTTTTGTATTTCAGGAGCCAACAAATTACTGTAAATTACTTTGTAAGTATTGCCTCCAGAAATAATCACAGCAAAAACTTCTTGAAGAATAGATAACCAATTCTAACTAGAACTAGCCATCTATTTTTCCTATGTTCTCAAGCCTTATTTGGCTAATTGGTAAAAGCTGCTTTGAAATACATTTTTTACTAAGTATACTTGTTCATATATGTTACGTTGTAGAATATGGTTACATTGTGAAAGGAACTAAGATTTGCTTTCACAAATAAAAAACATCAGCTAGTTATTGTTAGAATAACTTTTGTAAACTAACAATTTTTTAGCTTTTTTAACATAAATCAAGATAGCCAAATAATGGCAATTATGTATGTCTGTAATTAAGAAACTGTAAAACATTTCATAAAAATATAAACGAAAATTGTTGTGTGCGGAATATTGTAAAAATAACATAAAACAACAAACAAACAATGAACTGAAAATTAACAAAAAGAAGACTTTTTCATTAGTATATAAAACTTGAGTTTTACATATTACTCAGGCACTTCTTCGGATAAAAATACTATAAATTATACCTTACTGGCTTAGTACTGTGTTTTTATTCCTTTACTAAAGAAATAGAAATAATATAGAAATACCTATAGCCTCACTTGTAAAAACTCAATAAAACTTAATATTCTTTATGAAAATACGTTGACAATTAATATAGACAGATAAGCTTCTGATTTATATTCGACCAATTTCATTTTTACCCCTATTAAGGTTGAAACACTGTATAAGTAATCAGCGCCAAAAATGCATAACTTAAAATTCCTTTTTTTAATCCAGAAAGAAACTTAATAGTTATAATCCTTTTGGTAGTTTATTTAGGAAAATATACATTTATCTAGCGTTAATATTTGAAGTGGTTTTATGTGTGGTACAAACAAAATCACATGATGGTAAATACTCACAAGCTATGCGTAAACAAAGAGTTGGAAGTACTTGTTGATGAGCTACTACGTGTTCTCTCTCGAACTTGCCTGCACGAACGGCACGAACTGACAGTTCTAGGGCCTAGGACCTAGGGTGAGTCTTAGCCAACCTTTTAATCTGTCCTTCAACCCCCACCCCATCCCCCTCCACCCATACGTCATCTTCTGCGTTGCCAGTAGCTTTGTTTCTGAAATGGCTAATTTACCATCGCGTTTTTTTTTGCGCTCCGTCTGCTCAGAAATTATTCTAAAACGCCTTTGGGACTAGACCATTTCTGCCAACCCCGTCCCCTCTGTTTGTTGACGATGTCATTGTCCTGTTTTATTGTTTTGTCCCAGCCCAGCGAAATATACAAACTTATATAGATGGTCCCAGGGACCTTCTAAATATTAGTGGTATTCTCATCGGCTAGAAATTGACCTGTCTGTGAAAACCTCACAAAAGGACAATGCTAACAAATAAACTATTTTAATCTTCAACTGTCCAAGTAGTTTCATTTTAAAGGTGTTAAATATAACACTTGAATTGTTTTGGTATTGTTTTTAGTTATTAACCTTATTAGTTATTAATATTTAGTTATTAACCTTTTTTAGTTTATAACCTTTTAATGTTAAAATAAGAAGTAAACTATATGATTTTAAAACAATATTTTTGTTTTTCAGTTACATTGTGGTTTGTATAAGCACTGTTATTTACAATTAAAAAAACTATTTATTTAGTTTTTGAGTTTCACTCCAATTTTTCTATATTATAAGTAGTTTAAAATGAAAGATTTTGAAGGACCAATTTCAATTAAAAAAAATATATATTTACAGATATATGTTAATCATTACATAATAGAAATGTTACTATATAAATCAGTAAACCATAATAATTCATGTATATTTTCAAATATGTTTCTAAAGTTGAAAAATAGAGTTTCAATGGGCCTTTTGTGAATTTTGGTTTATGAACGTTATTTGTAAATTTGTTGTGAGATTAAATATATTTGTTTTAATTTCTTGAAATAAATAAAATTATGATAAATAAATGGTAAATTATAAAAAAAAGATATTGGTGAATTGATTTTGGGGCTAAGCCTGACATAATTTAAAATACAACACAATTATTCTGTTTCATACTTTTGCATTGTATACTTTGTCTATTGTATAGTGGGACAGACGAAGTATCTTTTAAAATTGCTTTAAAAATAATTACGGTATTTATGTTGCTTTGCTTTCTTACTGGGGTATAAATCTACTTTTGATAACAAAACCTAACCAATTACTGCTGCCTTGGTAACTATCTATAGAGATAAGAAGACGCGATGGGTTCTTAAAATTAAATAGCACTCACTAACCAAGAACGTAGCCAGGAAAAATGGGGGGTCCAGACAGCTGATATTTTCCCGTAGTGGACAGAGTAAGGACCCATTTTGTTCCTTAAAAAGTTCTTGACTCGTTTCTTTTTTGAGAACGATCTTTCAGCAGTACATATTAGTAATACCAAATTATTTAAATAATAAATATCGTTAACAAAAAAAGTAATTGAAAAACGTGAAAATTGGGGGATCCGGACCCCTTGAACCCCATCGCTGGCTACGTTCTTGTCACTAACTGATAAGAAAGTAAGAGGAAAGAAGGTGGAGGGGCGTATCTTCCAATGCCTCTTATCTCCAATCCAACTGTTAAGTTTAGAATATGTTTTCAAAAACGGATATTACATAGTTTACAGTGGCTAACGGGAAAAGAGGAGGGAGAGGGATTAGGCTTTAAGCGCCGGAAGCAACTTTCCTACCCAGCCTTTCTGTCACACCCCAAATGATTTTCCGTAGAAATCCCAGTCAAGTTTACAAGCATATAGATTGTTTATAAAAACATGAGCGTGGTTTAAAAAATCAATACAAAATTATTTTTGTAAAAGTTTTCACTTATAACGATTTCTAAAACATTTGAACGTCCACCATCTCGAAACCTTGAGTTATCAAACAATTAGTAAGAATAAATTTTATTTGAAATTGCTTGACAATTTTGTTTTATTTTCCAAATACTAGAGATAAAATCTTTGCACGATAGTGAATGGCTGCAACATTGAAATCTTTCACTGTATGTGTACGTTTTGAGATGGAATAATCATTTCATAACTTTGCCATATTGGTACTTTAATGGGTCTACATAAAGAATTGGAAAGAATACATGTTATATCAAATAAACATGTATCCTTTTTTGTATGAATTAAGAAATATTTGAGTTACACTTTTGTCTCAAATGCGAATGGCCACCATTTATGTCCAAATACTTTATCTGCGTCAAATGTAATCCAATCTGTTAGAAATTAAAGAGGATTGTTTCTACAATTATTTCGCCAATGTCTTATACTAGGTACTCAAAACATTGTATCGTACTCCCACTAACTGGAAATCTTATCAGAAATCTTCTGGGTATTCTAAAACTTTTTTGTTCTACGATGCACGTTTTGTAAAGTATACAATGTAATTTTTGAAAAGTGTAATTTTGGTACTATACATTAGGAATTATTTGTGTTAAATTCTTGCACAAATACATATGACCGCCATCTTGAAACGTTTTATTGGTTAAGGGTAACTAACGACCTCATCCATTCAAGCTACTGCAAGTATTGCCTCAGAACAAAGTTTAGCCTTTTAAAAATTACGGCAGTTATCGTATTCAAAATGGTCTCCCAGCTGTAGAACAATTCTTCTTCTTCTTCTATGGGGCGGCCTATTGCCATGCACTTAAGCCTCAAGGGCCTTTTGTGCACCCCAGAAGCACACCATGAGGCCGACCAGTCTACGGTTTCAGCAGTTCTACAAACCGCCGAAAACAACCGATCAGGTCCTTCTGAGTAAATTCACCATCCTTGTCCAGCCTTCCAAAGATGGCATACCACTCCCTTGCTATTGCAGGACAGTCAAAGAGCAGGTGTTCAGCAGTTTCCTCCTGCTCGTCACACATTCTACAGAGCGGATCCTCCTGAAGGATACCGACTCGGTGAAGATGCTTCCTCAAGTGACCATGTCCCGTAATCAGACCCATAACCCGAGAAGACACCGATCAATTAGTAAGGGAAGGTCAGACGCCACCCTTGGGGAAGGTGGCTGTAGAACAATTTGCTCATTCTCAGAACAATTAAAGATGTAGAAGTAGAAGAATTAAAGATAAGGGTAGACAACTTGGGTTTATCATTATTACACAACAAAATTCACATTTTTAAGTGACTCTCGTTTTCACATCGGGAAGACGTCCCTCACAGGAAGTCGGAAATCTTAAATGAAAGCATAGACCGAGTTTTATATCAAACTAAAGGTCTCTGTAGAGTACAACGCCGCAAACTGAACCTCGAAAGGTTCAAACTTAGCAAAAATGGCGTTTATATATACATCTTTCTATTAGAGTGGTTTGTGTTCCGAAGGAGATAATCAGAGAAAATGAAAATATCCCTCGGAAATATCCGTCAACGTCATAAGAGTGTTTGCAATAGGCAGATTTATTTATATGAAAGCAACCTAGAAAGGTAAAAATTATAATATCTAGTTAGGCTATGCTATTTTATGTCAGCTATATTTCTTCTTAAATACTAAAAACCATACATAGTTGTTGGTATATTTTCGAATTGTAAACATATTTTTATTTTCAAGTAAAAACTAAGCATTCTAAAAAAATCCTAGTAAGCATTTTCCTAGTAATACAATACAGATTATTAACTTATTTCTGTGTTTAAAGTTTGTTATAGACGATGGAAGGTTTGAAAGGATAACATGGTTTCGGACATTTGCCATCCGACATTTTGTTACATGTTACAAAAGGTAAAACAACGTTTCGAGGATTGGAATCTATCCTCTTCGTCAGATGAGGGAGATATTAATACATACAAAACTAAAGAACAAAAAGAAGTAAAAAAGGGAAAGAAACTATTGAAACATGCCCAAAAGCTACTTGGAGTCCAGTCCAGGCGTTGTCACTGCACAGGATACAAGTCCCGAGCACAAATCACAAGTACAAGGATCATAATCACACATCACACTAGCACAGCCTACAGTGGGATACTGTACTTCTTTCTGAACTTTATTTTTTAATTTATTAATACCTCCTCCACCTGACGAAGAGGATGGATTCCAATCTTCGAAACGTCGTGTTATACATTTTGTAACCTATAGTGATGGCAAATGTCCGACACCCTATCAACTTAGTATTAATTACATACAAATAACAATGGAATAGTTAAAACTCCAACATAAATAACCATACTCGTATATTTATTACAGTGAAACTATTCATATTGTAATTATATATTAAACTAGCTGTTCCCCGCGGCTTCGCACGCTTTTCGTAAGCTTTGCTCGTGTATGTGCACTTCTGGTTCAAGTGAATTATATTTCCAAAGACGATGTAGAGTTTGTATTGTTCCCACGATCAAGAAAATCTGTCAAAAGTGTATGTTTATAGCCATTGTCTACGTACATGTACTTTATCATAAAGTGATCTAACACGCAAGCTTTAAGTTCAACCAGAAATGTATTTTAAAGACAAATATACATCAAATAGCGCCTTGAAATAGTTTTTCGCTATTTAATAAACTTAACTGTCTCGTAATCGCAGTTTATAGTGTAGAGGCGCTTCAAAAACTTTTAACTTTGCATTGCCGCCTGGTGGCGAGATACATCAATAGGCATAGCATATAAACCTTCTCCGTCGAAAAATACATTAATATATAAATTTTCATAATGATCGGTCAAATAGTTTACGATTCCATAAAGGACAAACACACAAACATTCATTTTTGTGTATATAGATGTATGTTACATTTTATTTTTACTCCTACTTTGAGGATCTTATTTCAGAGTTACAACAGCGCACCCAGAAATCTTCTCTGGGGGGTTTTAAGAACACCAGGAAGTCGGGTGTGTTTTTGGAAACCTCCGATCAGCCGATCTCTTTCCCCGGGACATTTTTTATATAATTATGTCCTAAAATAATTATTTTATAGAACTTCTGAACCAATAAAAGGAGGCCATACATCAGGTCAGAGTATTTACAGTGACGCTCCTATACCACCAGGAAGCTTATACAGGGATTATTAGAATCTTAAAAAAATACAGTAAATGAAGTGGATTTAACTAAAAATATTAACTATAACATTAACAAAATATTGAACAAAATTGTTAAGTTTAAATCACAAGCCAAAACTTTATGTCTACTCTTGGATCAGTTCTACGCTGGAATATTTTAACAGTGTGAGAGGAGAAAACGTCTAGGAAGAAATTGGAGCTGCGATGAAACCACCAGGTTTGTTTTCATTTCCTTAATTCATTAGGACGTCAACAATCCGTTCTAAGTTCGATTAGTCTCTTCTCTATATAATTCTGCTTCCAGCATCAGTAATAGTGTTTCAGACTTGTCGTGAATCATCCTGAAGTACTCATTAAACTTAAGGTCATCCTCCACAAGGTCCGGGAACAAAGTTAAATTCATCACAAATCAATCTTTTTCTGTTAATGTTATGAATCCAAAACCTCCCTTTTCTTATTTTAACATTCTCCTCCTCTTGTATCAAAAATTCACTCACTACCGCAATTTCCTCCTCCACATCCACCTTTCAACAGATTCTCTCTTAAACTGACTTCTGTTTTTCTGAGGCGGATAGAGGACAGTGTGGAACGCACGATCCAGTGCGCGCACCCCCTCTAAAAAATGTCGTGATGGCCTACCGACCCAGTGGGCGCGTATCTTTTCCATAAAAGTTCAGGCCTAAGCATCTACCCTGATGCGTGCTCTTCACGCGGGTGAGGGTCTGGTTATATGATGGAAAAGGGCAAGGTCAGGAGAGGCGGCTTGTCCTTTGCCTATTGTAAGTACAATAACAGAAAATGTCCATCGGCGGATCGGACATAAACCTATTCAAATCCCGACAATCGCATCAGTGCAAAGGGTATACGCCCATAGAGAAACGGAAAGTATGATTTCTCCCTTTTATGAACAAATTTAATGAACATTCGGACCAAAACCATTCGTAGAAAACAGTGCATTGTGTTCAGAACAGGATGCAGTAGGGCTTCTCCACTATGTTGTCTATCCTATTGTCCCAAATGTGGAAGCGGCAATAACAAAAACATACCCTCTGTCCAAACTGACAATCCTTAGAAATTGTTATTTCCTAAAATTAACATTCAATACAACCATACAACCAGATTGTCTGTCTACTACACGATTTTATCTCGATTAATCCATAAAAGGTCGGCAACGTATACGTTTAAAAAGAACTCTTTAGACACCAGAGATCCCTAGGATACAAAGGAACTGAATCTAATTCAAATTAAATTTCAAACCTTTTATTCAAGAATAACAATTTGTTTACAATGCAGTAACTTTTTTTATCCCCTCTAGCCGAAGCTATTTGAGAGGAAAATCTAAGAAAAAAATACAAACACATACTACAACTCACTATTACAAATACAAACGTGTATATAAAAATTTGTATCCACAATTTAAATTCCAAATACACTGTAAAAAATATCTTGCTAAACAAAAAAACAAAAAACAAAAAACATTAAGTTATATATATATATATATATAGATATATATATATATATATATATATATATTAAGTATATATATATATAGGCTATATCAATAAATATTTTACATTTAATAACACATAATTTTGCATATTACAATTTGGTATATTAAATTTACATAACAGACAACCCAAGGAAATATTGCATGAACATTTCAGAAATACACAGAGAAAACATTGATTTTAAAATTAAAAATTGATTGAATTCGGCTATCTTATATCATATTGTTACTGGATTGAGTATTATTTTACATACTTATGTGTAATGAACTACAAATCTTTCTATGTAAAAATTGAAAAACCCAAATTTTAACAAAAAAATCACAGAAAAACACCCATTTTACAACTATCAGATTAAATAAATAATATAAATAACTATTCCAATAAATATATAAGTGCATTACACCAATTAAACATATAAAAAAAACGACACATAAACACATAAATACCTAAATGTGGACTTGACTTAAACATACTCTAAATTTTACATGAATTACAAGATATAAAAATTAAGCAATTATATACGTATAATTTACAAAGCTTATTTTAAAATGGAACATGTTATCCACATTGAGGGATATAGTTGCCCAGTAGCTACGAGGAGGTATCTCATTGTCTCATTAGGTGCACAATTGAGTCCTTTGCGATGTTTTAGGCACAATCCCAAAGCACGGTGGAGAAACAAAGATTACTACGCATAACGTAGGTATGTTGGAAGGGTTGATTCAATGCGAATATTGAGTTAAGCTCCATTTCACCTTCCGCTCAATGCATCGTCTGACTCTGACACTGCTACAGATTGACTCCTGCAATCTGGAGTCCTCAAGGATTCATCTGTATCGGTGTCGGCTTTTAGCCGTTGCACTAACGCAATGTAAATTAGACCTTAAGCTAATATTGGCATTGAAACAATCATTCCCTCAATATCTACGTTTGTATATTAACTAGCTGTTTCCCGCGGCTTTGCACGCTTTCGTAAGCTCTGCCCGTGTATGTGAACTTCTGATTTAATTTAATTATATTTACAACGCCAATGTAGAGTTTGCCTTGTTGGCACGATCAAGAAAATATGTTTATGTTTATAGCCATTGTGCACGCACATGTACTTTATTATAAAGTGGTCTAACACTCAAACTTTAAGTTCAACCAGAAATGTATCTTAAAGACAAATATACATAATAACTTAGCGCCTTCAAATAGTGTTTGGCTGTGTAATATACGTAACTGTCTCGTAATTGCTGTTTATAGTGTGCAGGCGCTTTGAAACCTTTTATCTTTTGCAGCGCCGCTTGGTGGTGAGTTACATCAATTGGCATAGCTTATAAACCTTCTCTGTGGAAAAATACGTATACATACAAATTTTCATAATGGTCTAATATTTTGCGATTCCATAAAGAAGCTTTGAACCATAAAGAAAACCAAAAGGCAAACCCGCAGATCAAAACTCTTTAGTATTTCCTTTGCTATATTCACTTTTAGTTCTTCTTGTTTTAGGAGTTATGCAAGCAAATGTTGAAAGTAAATAATGAATACACAAAAAGTTTAAAAGCAATACATATTATATATCTTTTTCATCAACAGCTACAGAATAAGAAAATTACAATTATAATTACCATTCTAGGTTAAAAAGTTATTGAATTGTTAAATTGTTTGGTTACTTTTTTCGCGTTTACCAAAGCATACCGCTTTATTAAACTCGCTCAAAAAACAGAGTAAAATATACAAAGTAAAGACAAATTTATTACACAAATCTTGCATATTTACTTTTTATAAAAAGCACAACAACAAAACATATATTTTTCACGCTAAAAAACTCCTGTAAATCTGGCAAAATCAAACAATTACTTCAACAGATGAGTTTTATAGCATCCAAAAAGAGTTCTTGTTCATATTTCTGACTTGTGTTATAATTTAAAAAGCTTAAAATTAAAACATGTTAAATAAAACACTAAGGAAAGTCAGCGCTACGTAGTTACCAACAACAAAATAACTCGCGTAAATTGTGACTCGCTTAGAGTGACTCGCATATAGAGTGACTCGTATAAAAAGTGACTCGCGTAAAGAGTGACTCACGTATGAAACTACGATTCCAGTTGATTATTCGAAAAGGTATAATTTTATTATTTCTAGTCCAACGACAAAATTTTGTAAAGAATAAACACTAAATGTGGGTAGATTAATGGTGTTGTTTTTCCAGTTTATTACTATGTCAAATACATTTAGTAATAATATCATACAGTATGGATGTTAGCCTATGTAATTTGTCTTCCTAAAATCGCGTAGCGCTTTCAAAAACTAACAAAAAACCCCACTCAAAAACAGGGGACAAACATGTTATGTTTACAACAACAAATCTCGTAAATTTTTATGAAACTTGGGGAATTATTTTGATTCTTAGCCAGCTGTTTAGGAATTGTACAAAACCAAACGTTCAGTTTTACTAAAACGTCCAAAGAGATGAATACGTTTGGATCATACACGAGGCAGTAAAAAGTGTTTTGGACAAGAAACATTGGAACTGGAATGGACTCTGCAGGCAAGTTGGAATGAAGGACATTTTGGTTCTTGCGATCTAATAAAATGACGTCATAGTGGTTCTGGTTTGTAGTAAAATAGGCACATTGGAATTGAAGAAAACTTTTTCATTCAATTCTAACACTTCAAACGGACCTCATTGCATAGTTGCATAGTAGTAATACATATAATCTTTAATCTTTAATGCTACTTTTAAAGATATCCAAATTTAAAAGTTTTAATGGCCGCCATTTTGAAAATACTAAAGATAATTTCATCATATTTCTTTCAGTAACTGGCCTTTTTTAATACTTATTTTAGTCAAATTTGGTACAATTTAATTTATTACTTTTTAAGATATTAATTTTTTGATAAAAAACACATACATACAGACAGATGGGAAACTAAGCATCGGAGATCCATGTTTATGAGGTGAAATATGTTTGTTTTGACCTGAGCAATAACTAGGTATACCTTTGTCAAGAGAGTTACGGGACGTAAATCATATACCAACAGGACATGAGCAGTACGGGCATTATTGCATAGTAGTAATTACATATAATCTTTAATCATTAATATTAATTTAAAATTACAATTGAAACTATAAGTATAAGCAAAGTATCAAACATGTCATAGGCTACTGAATAAACTCGAACTATAGTAAAAATATCCACCGTTTTAAATGCAATGGATAAAATGAGGCCATTAATAGAATTTTAGAATGGACAACAACTCTACACAATACATTTAGTATTATAGCGATACCAATCCGTTAACGAACCAAATTTATGCCTGATATGAATGTAACGTCTATTCCCAACAAAGTGAAAGCTCTAACGGTTCGAAATGCAAATAGCTTAACACTATAAATATTTCAAACTGACTAATGTTCTACATAAGCATGAGCCGTTATGAGACATCCTGTATTAAGTACATAGACTACATGAAGTATTATTCTTATTTACTGCTGGTATATAGGGTGTCCCGTAACTCTCTGGACAAACGTATGCCACGTTAATTCTCAGGTCAAGGCAAACATATTTTACCTCATAAACATGGGTCACCGATGCTTAGTTTCCCATACGTCTGTCTGTATGTGTTTTTTATAAATAAAATTATTATATTAAAATGTTATGAATTAAATTTACCAAATTTGGCTTAAATGTTCACGATAACAAGGCCAGTTACTGAAAAATATCATGAAATTATCTTTAGTATTTTCAAAATGGTGGCCGTTAAAACTTTAAATATCTTATAAACTAGCATTTTTCCTCAAGAATTGCCAGAATAACAGTTTTATAGGGAGTTTTCATAAATCTAATAACACTAAAATGATTTAAATTGAATTGAATACAGGTGAAAAAGCCATAAGGCATAAGGATTTTAATACCTTATGGCTTTTTTTCACCTGAAAAAGAAGTTAGGTTTCAATTCTTGAAACGTAACGTTATACCTATCTGTAACATATAGCGATGGCAAACTGTTCGAAATTCCATTGTTCTTTCAAACCTTCCATCGTCAATGACAAACTTTAAACAAAGAACTGTCACAATATTATTGCACTAGAACAAAAGATTAAACTACCTATGTATTTATGTATAATATTCATTGCACCACTCTGGTGTTTTCTACTGTCATTGCCTATTTAAAATACATGATTTATCGTGTATTTTAAATACATAGCATATGAATGTGTCTTACGTTTGTTTCAACGTATTAATACGTATATACACATTGAAATAAATGTTATCCATTAGTTACTTTGAATAAAGCTAAAATAAATTTACGAAAATCATATGACTAATCTTGAATAGAATTGTATTTCTATCTTTTAAGTTTTGGTGTAATAACCCTAACAGATCATAAATTAAAGTTTATTTTGCAGTACCTACAGGATCTGGTAATTTGAGAAATACTGTTATTACTATATTTTGTCATAGTCGTTGATTTTTTTGTATTCAGAATAAAAATAAAAATAAAACTTTGTCAACTTTTGGACAGTTTTTCATCTCCTAATGTATCGTTCCTGTCGATTTTTCCAGTTTATTGCCCAAAAGGGCACATAACAAATATGTATTTCTTTACAACATAGCTTGGTAGTAGTATTGGTTTGACATTTTTATAGAAAGATCACTACCAGTTTCTTTCCAAAATTCCGACTACATCATTTCCTGTACAAATAACCTCATCTGGTGAGATATTACCCCATCCATGTTTGCTGAGTCTTGAAACTTTAACTTCCGCAATACATTTATATGTGATCAGTCAGTCTAGAGATGCTGCAAGAAAAGGAAGTTCATGGCCACAAAGTTCATCACCACACCCTTATTGATAAGCTGGGACATTATGAGATACGAGTACTGCCAGTCAAGTGGCTCAATTCGAACTTTGGTAATACAGTACACTTTGTAGGAGTTACACAGCTCGGGGGAGAGGGGACTGAATTATGGGGTTCCCCAGGACTCCATACTTAGCCCTCTAATCTTTCTCGTAAATCTTAGCGACGTATTTTCATCAGTACGCTGATGACACGACTCTCTGCTTCAATGAGAATTCAAAAATTGAACTTGAAAAGGCGACGTTCATGGAGCTCAACAGTTCATTTCAACATTTTATTGGGCTCTCAATCTCAAAACAACTATGATGAAGTCAACATTCATTTGATTCTATTGCAACAAACAAACTCAAATTATAGTGAAACAGTAATGCTGGATTAAACTGGGGTCGGAGATGTCTACTCAACAAAGTTCCTCGGAAACACCTCAATTGAGGGTTGACTTGGGATTGTCACGTAAACAGTGTTTGTTGTAAGTTACCCTCAGGCATTTTATTTTTTTAGGAATCTGCCTGAATATTGCCCGACTGAAAAATGTTGATGACGGAATACACTGGAGTAAGCTACCTACAGAAGAGTAAATCTTCTACAGATTGGCATTGTGGAGTGGTTGATTATACGCAAACTTTTTAAGAATTTTCATTCGCCAAAAAAATTGTTCGAACAGTTGCAAAACTACAACAGAGTTAGGTGTATGTCTGCATTCAAAAAGTCGGAACTCTTAACGCTTTAGAGGCATACCTCTTTTTCAAGACTAATTCGAAATTCCTTATTTGACATACCTTCTATGCAAATGTGATGGTGGGAGGGCAGGGGGAACTACCGAAGTAACAGACAGGGTGGTGGATAGAACATGAACGTTTGCCTTTACAAATAGTTCAATATGTCACCACATAGCGAACCACATAATAACAAAATTGAAGTTTCATAAACCAAATATTTAATAACAACTAAAAAATTAACAGTAAAGCCAAAAATTCTTCATTTTCAATATATACTCTTTAACATTATATGTCACATGAACATATTTAGAGCAATTTTTTCATACACGTTCGTGTAATTTTAAATAAATTAATTGCAAATTGACTATTTGTTGGTTAGGTAAAATAACGAATTTAATTCAAGTTAGGTAATCCTAACACTATCTTAATGGTAGTTTTTCATCCTAATGTTAGGATAATGTCAAACGAAAGTTAGTATGTTTAT
This sequence comes from Homalodisca vitripennis, assembly GCF_021130785.1. NCBI lineage: Eukaryota > Metazoa > Arthropoda > Insecta > Hemiptera > Cicadellidae > Homalodisca > Homalodisca vitripennis. The sequence goes on from NC_060212.1 coordinate 21,648,778, forward strand.
ATGATCCAACACACAGCAACATTGATACAAAAATGTACCGATCTGACCTGCACTTCAATATCTTCCGAACGATTGTTTTCTCTCCTGGCGAAAACTTTTGGTGGGAAACGGGTGGAATAATGCTAAATTGTATAATTTTTATTAAATAACTTGGTGTTGGGTTTTTAATATACCACAAAGCAACAGCGAATGGCATAATTATTGTCGTTATTAACTCAAATTCTATTCAATTCCAATTTTCTCGTATTTTGACGATCTCATTTCAGAGATAGCGTTCAAAAACCAATATGTCACTGAAATCTGGGCAACCATATGGATGTCTAGGAGCGGAACATCACTAACCGCAAATGTCGAGATTCTGTGGTGCATGGGTAATTCGATAGGTCTAGTCTACTGCGGAAGACGACTGTTGGAGTTGGGGTTCTTTCCCTAATCAGAGGTTCTTGCTAGCCTCATCAAGGGTGCAAGAACTGCCTTATTTGACTGGAGAGGCTGGTTCAGAGCTGGCCTTTCCTTCTTCCTGGGGGACATGACTTTGAGATTAGTGCCCTAATTCTTCCTCATGGATCTCGATAGGAGGCGGCCTCTATTCTCTAACCTTACCCATCCTGAATATCCTGTCACTCCGGAAGCAGCGCTAAGGTCCTAATAGGACTGTGCAATTTATAAGTCTCTTGTCCTAAGAGAACAAAAAAATCTAATTAGCTTAAAGAAACCTGGGTAATCAAACCTGACACGCCACGGTAGACTTGTAAGGAGGAAAGGTTGTGCCCTCGACCTATTGTGTAGACAACAACGGAACTGACCATTGGGCATTGGGCCACTTTGCTGTTATGGTTTGGGTGCCCACCCTAACTTAACCTACCCTAATTAAACTTCTGACAGGCGAGAAAATTGGTAAACATCCTTTCTAAATAACGCCTATCATTATATTAGTTACACAAATAGTGTAATAAAAAAAATACATTCCCATTGAAGATATATCGTAATTTGAGGCAAAGTAATAACTTCTCGTGAAAACATCCAGTTTGATCTATGTTCCAATTACTGTTAAAAAACTTACATCTACAAATTTACGATCTTTTTACTATACATCTCTTTGAGTTTTTGTTCCACTATATTTTTTATTCCAGGGTCACCATAATAGTACTATCTTTCTGCTTGCACTAATACGAATTCGTTTAGTACATTCCAATGAATATATATTGTCCATCTTTATATATATATATATATATATATATATATATATATATATATATATATATTTCTTGTGTTCGTGTGTATGTGACTGAACTCCTCCTAAACGACTGGACCGATTTTTATGAAATATTTTTTGTGTGTGTTGTAGGGGATTCGAGAATGGTTCAGATTCACAATTTGGTACACTTTAAAATGTTTTTTTTAATTAATTTTTATTTGTAAGTAGTTGTTGATTTTGGAGTGTTTTACACTGGATCCGGCAGACTACACTACGACATGTAATACAAAGTGAACTGATGTTTAACACTGTTAACACTTTCAGCTGAGGTTCATCAAAGAGGCAAAAAACAGTTGTTTTCAGTACGGTAGTGTAAAGCAGATTGCATAGAAGAAGTCATTGCGTAATATCAAATTTAGATTGCTCCAATGATCAATAAACAATCTAATGCAATGAAAATACTATGAAACTCTATTATGAAAACAACCTCATTGTACAAATCTGTGAATGTTTGCACATAAGGTAATCGAATTTGGTTAGATCGAAGGTAAATGAAAGGAGCCGAAAGAAGACGCTTTATGATCGAAATTGGTTTTCGTTGATACATTTTCTTGAAGCCACACTCCTCAATAATACTGGAAATATCTTAGACAGAAAATTAATTTGAACAGACCGAATTTGATTCTTTATAACCTAATTAGTTTATCGAGATTCATCCGTATAAATTAATTGTTCTGAATAACTTATTAGCACCTAGCAAAAACCACGAAGATAGAGGTAGGAAATATGGTACATACCTTCATAATGCGCCCAAGAGGCTCACGAAGGAACGACTATCAATCATCTCAGCAATGTTTAGAATATGATAGAAAAAGAATACATGAATATAGTGTACTGTTTTTCAACGGGAAATTGCGTGCGAAGCCGCGGGCAACTGCTAGTGTGTGTGTATATATATATATATATATATATATATATTTAGCGTCGTGTTTTATTTTTCCGACCATATTTAAATTAAACCACTTAATAGACTAAAACAGGTACAACCACTACGCCTTTGTGATCATCAAAGATCATGTCTGGCGGGGTGCGGTCTCATGGTGCCACAGCTCATAGCGCTACCGCTTTCAGTGCCACAGCTATTTGTAGAAGCTGTGAGCGTGGATGCGATTATTTATTCGGTTGTGTTGACGCTGTGATCACTCGACCAGTTCTGTGGCGCTATAAGCTGTGGCGCTTTGAGCAAACTGTTGGCACTGTGAGCAAATTCACGTTGTGGCGCTGTGAGATTAGGCACTATGAGCCACCACCGTATGGCGGTTGAACATTCCAAGGGCGGATTTAAGGGTGCCATTTCGAGTGAAATACCCCCCCCCCCCCCCAAATCAAACGTGGGATCAGAGGATTCCCTGAAAATATTTCAAATTTAGGCACGAGAATAGAAGGTTTTGGGAAAAAGTACTGGCTTACCTATTGTGTTTTATATACACATATTCATTAATACACTAAACACTCTCCTTTTAAATTATTACTTAATAGAAGTAGCTTTCAGACATCACAAAAGATCAATTAACGGACTTATTGGTTGCCCGGAGATTCTAGAATCCATTGATTTTAAAGTCCCAAGAGGAACTCGATCCAGGAGTCCTTTCGCTAAAACGATTCAGCCCACTACTTATGGTCAACACGGATGTATTCCTCGTTTTCTCAACGATGCCAACGAGCTAGGAAGCAGTACTAACGATGGGAGCCTACAGGGAGTGTATCAGACGCCACCTGATATCTTAACTTTCTTTTTTCTCTTTCCCTCGTTGTTCAGATGATAAATTGTTTTCTCTTTTGTTAGAGTGAGAGACGTATTCAACAACGTCTTTTTACCCGTTGTTTTTGTTAAGTTTATTCAAGTTGTTAATCAATTTATATTTATTGCTTCCTGTTTTTTTTATTATTATATTTTGTTCTTAGAATATCTTCGCTGTTCTTTAATTACGCTCATTTTAACCTGTTTTTTTTTCATCAAGTAATTTTGACTCCTTTATAACGTTTCCTGTCCTACATGTTTATTATTTTTAACTGTTATTGTTGTTAACTACTATACAGGGTGAGTCTGACCACCCGTGCAGTATTTACAGCTGTCTTTCTTATAACTGACTTCCACACTTTTTCTATCTCTTTTCTCCATAATTTGGCCTCTCCGAATCCGTTAAAATTATTTTTTAATTTTGAAAATGCCCCGAAAGGGCCCAATTTGAGGGGTAGGGGTGCTTTTTGGAGAATTTTCAAGTGTAAACATGGGTCGTGTGATACATCAATTTAAAGGTCTAATCACACCGAACATTTTGGCACAAACAAAAGTGAATTATCTTTAACCGTATGTACAGGGTGACCAAAACGTTTTGAAATAGGACTTTAAAATAAGTACCGTGTTCTACAATTCGGAACAGCTCCAGATTTTTTTCCTAACTTGCTATTGACCTATTTTTCAATGAAATATGTGGTACGGGCATTTTCACTGGATTTTCTAAATTTCAAAAATATTCAAAATTTAAGAATACAAAAAATCCTAACACTCACAATTCTTAAATAGCAACATGTAATAAATTTTATATCAAATAAAAGGTCTTTTTAAAACAAACATTTTTTGTATTTAACTTGTTTTCCTATCTCTTAATGTTTAAAATGGCAGCCGAAAAAACTTAATTACGTATGTCTGTTTACAAAATACTGTAAATAGCTGTAAATACTGCACGGGTGGTCAGACTCACCCTGTATACACTTTAGCTTCTCTTCAGGTTATTATGGGTTACTTTGTTGCCAATGCATTTGAAGTATTGTTGTTAAGGTTGTACCTATTTTGTTTTTTAGTTTAAGTTTATTTACTTCACAATATTACATCTAGTCTGTGTAATGGTAAACCCTTGAAATAAATTAATTAATTAAATAAGCACAATAAAGCACTTCAACGGTGTAACAACAACAGAAGATGACTTTTACCGTACCTTTCTTTCAGTATACAAGTTTGAAGCAAAATTGTTTTTATCTCAGTTAAGCCTCAGCGTCAGCTATGCCGTCTTCGAAGTGCACTGGTTTTTATTATTACATTACGTGATTGGACTTCCCTGGGATTTGAACCCGTGATCTCTCGGTTAGAGAGCCGAGACTATAACCATTAGTCTACGGAGAAGACCATATGTACTTGCCATCAGGAGACATGTTTGGAAAGATAATTATAAGACGAAGGTTAACAATACTGCGGACACAATCAGCTGACCGGTTGTTTTTGTTGTTTTTTGTCGCTTTCACCCAGACGCGACTAGGCCTGTCCGACCTACGGCTTGTGTAGAAACCCTTGTCACTTCGACCATCCCGTCTTTCTTCTATTTCGCGAATGTATTCTATTTTTAGCACTCGTCCGTCCTTTCTACCAGCCTCCTTCCTTCTTGGTAGTCTTCAAGGTTCCGGCCATTTAAGTTTTGAAAGAGCTGATGGTACATCTCTTTGTACAACCGCCCCGTGACAAGACCTAGTCGACCGATGTCTTTGCTTTGGCAACAGCTGTGAAATTCTTTGTTTAAAGTTTATTAATGACGTTGGAAGGTTTGAAAGGATAACAGGATTTCTGACATTTGCCATCGTTATATGTTACAAAATGTATAACAAAACGTTTCGAGGATTGAAATCTATCCCCTTCGTCAGGTGGATATAATTAGTTTACGAAAATAAGAAAGAAGAGATAAGGGTTTCTCCTGTCTGAACTCCAAGCGGTTTCTTGATCTCTTCTTTTTTTCCTTTCTTATCTCATGAACTAATTGTATCCACCTGGCGAAGAGGATAGATTTCAATGCTCGAAACGTCGTGCTATACATTCTGTAACATATAGGTGTGAAATGTTCCAAATTAATGCCTGTTCTAATGGTTGGCGATTCGAAAACTTTATATTCCCTAGATTAAACTAATTTTTTGGGCTGAACTCAAGAAATCATACCATCAGACTACTTTGCCAATCAAAAGGAGATGCACTGTATGACATATCAAGTGTTTAAGCAGTTAATTTCTCAAGTGTGTAACAAAATTGATAAGGTTGAACTTAACGAAAATTTAGATTTATTTAGTTGTAGACGATTACAAAATAGTAGTTATTATAGTTAATTCAACCAATGAGTAAGAAACGACTTGTAACGTTTCATTGGCGAAAGATGCCTGACACACTGTAATTTGCAATATTTCATTAAATATTGTTTAAGTAATTGGCTGAGCGTTAGCGTGACTTGTCACTTGTGAGACTTGAAAATATCATTTCTGTCTGTCTGTTCACGTGATATCTCGAAAACAAACTGTCTCATAAGCTTAAAATTTTGCATGAAGCTTCATTTTATTACAAGCAACGCTAAGTTCGATGGTGTATGTCGTCACTTCGTGAGATTTGGCTGAGCGTTAGACAATATTTTATATTGATCCTGTGGGTAACCATTATGTTAACAATAACATAGCCAGAATAAAAAATGTTTAGAATAATATAAGATTTTAACATTTTGAAACATTACTACAACACGTAGCTTATTCATAGGAAAACAAGAAATAAGTAATAACAGATTATTCTTTATAATATATTAGTTTTTCTTTTCTCTGTTTCCTTACTGTATTCAAATTTTAGATAAGTTAAGACATATAAAACTTGGAAGTACTTTTCAGTAAGGTAGAAATCTTTACTGCTTGTTTAAATTTGAATACAATTGCAATTCCCGAGAAAAACAATTTCTAAGATTGAGTGTAGTGTTTTAGCTAATAAACTTTTAAATTCTGAAATCATCTAATTCAGGTTTGACTCTGTTCGATAACTAAATAGTTATTCAGAAAACTGAATCACCGTTTCTTGGTTTGATAAAGAAATGCAAACATGTATACATCATGTATACATGTAGTCATGTATACAGTATATAATATTATTAATCGTTATCTCGTACAATAAACTGCTATGGTAGTCAATAATAATATTAGTGTAGTAAACTAAGCAATCTTTATTTTATGCAGAGTATTTTATGTATGAGGACCGAATAACCAAAATTTATTATTTTAGTTATATAAGTTGTCAGGGTAAAATTTGTCAAAAAACAGATACATAATAACTAAGTCTATAATTATTAAATCAATTCTGCCTCTCCCAACAGAAAGGAATATTTGATGCTGGTATTTCTCGTAGAGGCTACTGACTGAAGCCAGCATATTCAATGCATTAAAGCGGCGACTTTGCAGGGAAAAACTGAAGGCGCAATGATATGTTGTAATGAACATCTACCTACCTAACCGGCATACAGTTCGGCACTCACAGGTTGGAGAGCGAGAATTGGTGTATGGCTGGTACACAGGTCAAGTCAAGATGGCTGTCTGCCAAGAACATATCCAGGAAAAAAATTGGGGGGAGGGTCCAGACAACTGATATTTTCCCGTAGTGGACAGAGAGTAAGGCCCCAATTTGTTCCTCAAAAGAACGATCTTTCAGCAGTACATATCAGTAATACTGAATTATTTAAATAATAATAATAGTTTACTGAAAAGTAATCGAAAAATTTAAAATTTGGAGGAGGTCCTGACCCCTTTGGCCCCCTCGCTGGCTACGTCCTTGCTGAATGCTGCAAGATGCACTGTAGCTCGCAGTCTAAAACCAAGCGTCAGCGGCTGCTAAGTCTCTTTAACATATCGCACAGTCTTGGAAATTTAGTGCCATACGACTATATGCTCCACAACCCTTCCATGTAGATCCAATAAAAGAGTTTAAATCTTTGTAGGAATTGTCTCATACAATCCCACCATTGTACTCAAATAATCCAACCTTTCATTGTATTAGTTACATATTGGATTGTTCTCAGCCAGGACGTAGCCAGCAAGGGGGCCCGGACCCCCACACATTTTTAATTTTTTCAATTATTTTTGTAGTAAATGATTATTAGTATTTTAATAATTCAGTATTACTGACATGTACTGCTGAAGGATCGTTTTCAAAAAAGAAATGGGTCAAGAACTTTTTAAGACCAAAATGGGGCTTTACTCTCTGTCCACTACAGAAAAATATCCGTTGTCTGGATCTCTCCCCCAAATTTTTTTCCTGGCTACATTCTTGGTTCTCTCTTGGGGTGATGGCACACTGGTAGGCTTAGGACGTATAAATTACCTTGAAATGTTCTGTTGGGGGAATATTCACCCAAAGAATTGTTGATATTTAAGACCCCATAAATGTGTTATAACTTAAAACACGCTATTGGGTGCAATTTTAATGTTTGTCTTTAAATCTTGTGAGGGGGGTTTAACCCCCTTAACGGTGCGGCCTTCATAGTGCCACAGCTCATAGCGCCACAACAATTTGTGGTTTCAAATTTATTAAATAATAACTTTGGAGGGGGAAACTTGATTGAGGGGAAATATTGTTATAAAAACAAAGAATTATGTCGTAACTAGAGATGGGATAAACCGGTACATACATGTAACCATTACTTCTAATACCGTTACTCGGTGATACTAAGTACAAATACTGGTTACACATACTGTAAAGTATTTAAACACTAGATACTCTAAATCAGTATTTCAGTATTTGTAACGCTTTAAATACGGTACTGGATACTTGAAATCAGTATTTCCGTACTGTTCACGTTTTAAATACTAGATACTCTAAATCAGTATTTCAGTATTTGTAACGCTTTAAATACGGTACTGGATACTTGAAATCAGTATTTCCGTACTGTTCACGTTTTAAACACTAGATACTCTAAATCAGTATTTCAGTATTTGTAACGCTTTAAATACGGTACTGGATACTTGAAATCAGTATTTCCGTACTGTTCACGTTTTAAACACTAGATACTCTAAATCAGTGTTTCAGTATTTGTAACGCTTTAAATACGGTACTGGATACTTGAAATCAGTATTTCCGTACTGTTCACGTTTTAAATACTAGATACTCTAAATCAGTATTTCAGTATTTGTAACGCTTTAAATACGGTACTGGATACTTGAAATCAGTGTTTCCGTACTGTTCACGTTTTAAATACTAGATACTCTAAATCAGTGTTTAAGTATTTGTAACGCTTTAAATATGGTACTGGGTACTTGAAATCAGTATCTCCGTACTGTTCACGTTTTAAATACTAGATACTCTAAATCAGTGTTTAAGTATTTGTAACGCTTTAAATACGGTACTGGATACTTGAAATCAGTATTTCCGTACTGTTCACGTTTTAAATACTAGATACTCTAAATCAGTGTTTAAGTATTTGTAACGCTTTAAATACGGTACTGGATACTTGAAATCAGTATTTCCGTACTGTTCACGTTTTAAATACTAGATACTCTAAATCAGTGTTTAAGTATTTGTAACGCTTTAAATACGGTACTGGATACTTGAAATCAGTATTTCCGTACTGTTCACGTTTTAAATACTAAATACTCTAAATCAGTGTTTAAGTATTTGTAACGCTTTAAATACGGTACTGGATACTTGAAATCAGTATTTCCGTACTGTTCACGTTTTAAATACTAGATACTCTAAATCAGTGTTTAAGTATTTGTAACGCTTTAAATACGGTACTGGATACTTGAAATCAGTATTTCCGTACTGTTCACGTTTTAAATACTAGATACTCTAAATCAGTATTTCAGTATTTGTAACGCTTTAAATACGGTACTGGGTAGGCCTACTTGAAATCAATATTTCCGTACTGTTCACGTTTTAAATACTAGATACTCTAAATCAGTATTTCAGTATTTGTAACGCTTTAAATACGGTACTGGGTACTTGAAATCAGTATTTCCGTACTGTTCACGTTTTAAATACTAGATACTCTAAATCAGTATTTCAGTATTTGTAACGCTTTAAATACGGTAGGCCCTGGGTACTTGAAATCAGTATTTCCGTACTGTTCACGTTTTAAATACTAGATACTCTAAATCAGTATTTCAGTATTTGTAACGCTTTAAATACGGTACTGGGTACTTGAAATCAGTATTTCCGTACTGTTCACGTTTTAAATACTAGATACTCTAAATCAGTATTTCAGTATTTGTAACGCTTTAAATACGGTAGGCCCTGGGTACTTGAAATCAGTATTTCCGTACTGTTCACGTTTTAAATACTAGATACTCTAAATCAGTATTTCAGTATTTGTAACGCTTTAAATACGGTACTGGGTTCTTGAAATCAGTATTTCCGTACTGTTCACGTTTTAAATACTAGATACTCTAAATCAGTATTTCAGTATTTGTAACGCTTTAAATACGGTACTGGGTACTTGAAATCAGTATTTCCGTACTGTTCACGTTTTAAATACTAGATACTCTAAATCAGTATTTCATATTTGTAACGGTAAAAATACTGAGTATTTTCCCTAATAAACCACATAGTTTTGCAAATGCTTTGATGTAATTAATAGTAGGCCTATTTAAAAGTACAATGCAATTATATAAAAAATGTATAAACATCATTTATTATTGTTATAAAATTTATACTCTTTGAGATGTAATTAATGAATTGTTCGATAAATTGAACGTCTGCATCTTTGAATTAAGTCCAATGGACTGTTGCATTGGGCATTCTTACAACTATGACCTATGATTGCCACTATAGTAATATACAGTTATAAAGGAATAGACCAAGTTGACAAATCTGCTAACTAACACCCACAATCCTACAAAAAAGCATCAGGTGTTAGATCTAAAAGTAGTTGGTAAGTTTATTTAGAAATATGGTCTCTACCCAAAATAAAACTCGGGGAGTTCTACAATGTTCGCACACCAAGCAATGTGGAGAGAGTGAGAGTTGCAGTTACTCGCAGTCCAAAGCGGGAGGCCTGGTAGCTAGCTAGCGTTGGCTTTTCAAACAGAACCCCACTGAGGATTTTGCACCACGACATTCATTTTTATCCTTACAACATTTAAATTGTGCAACAACTTAAAGATCTGGACTATGGCAAAAGAGTTGTGTTCAGTAATAAATAATTGTCATTAAAAATGAGGCCTAATTTTTCTAATTTGATTATCTCTGATGAATCACACCTTTACCCTTCTGACCTCGTTAACAAAAAAAATGAGTTATTAGAGTGCTTATAACCTCAGAAAGATTTCAACCTAAGCTTTTATATATCGTCAAAGTAAGGTAACGACCAACAGAGAATTTTTGGATTTTACGTATTTGAAGGTAACGGGGAAAACGGTTCCACGGTATGTTGTAATGTTGAATGCCTTTTTTGTTCCATTACTAGAGAAGCTGGATATTGATATTGATGCTTTGTACTTTTAGCAAGACGGGGTCACTACGCACATTACAGACCTACCCGTGACCGCTCTCAGACTCATTTAATCTCACGATTTGATGACATACACGGGACAGTTTTTAATTTCATTAAAAATTGTCTTGAAATTCCTCTTGTAGATAATTTCTTGGATTAAAATATTCTGGAAATATTACATTATCTATGATCCTACCTTCCTTAGTTTTCCCTCTTTGTACACTTGTCTTTGAAAAATACATAGCTCAAAAATATTTTTTGTGATCTAATTTGGCAAGAATATTTTATCGTGACAAAATTATTGCTTAGGCGATAGTTATAACATTGAGTTAGTTAGAGCCATATGCTATGTAACATGTCATACATTTCTTTGTCTTAACTAATTAATAGTAAGGTACCCGATTAGAAACCGATTATAAACACTTTGGATACTATTATATGTTTTAGTGTTTCTATTTTTATAAACATAATTATCTGGTACATAGGCTATGATATCTTTTCTTGTGTTTTCTTATGCTTATCGATTTAGAATTCTTAGTTGTGGGTCTAAATCTACACAATGAAATATATTTTGATCTTTTTCAAATACATAAATTAATATTATAAACGTAATAAAAGTATTTTTATGGACCCGTAAATTATCCGGAAATATATATATATCCCCGCTGGGGAGGAGAGGGTTGTAAAAACTTCTTTTCTGTATGGTTGTTTGTATGTCTATCTATAGGACATATCGAGAATGAAAATGCTATGCGATAGCTTGAAATTGTACTCAGCGAAGCCTTTCACGTAGCATACTCTTCATATGTTGTAATATGTAGATTTGAATAGTAGCCTAAAGTAAGTAAAGTAAAGTAAAGTAAAGATGTCTTATTTTACCAGGCGAAGTTAGGGCTAAGAAGCCCTCTCTAACACTTAACCTGGGGACCAACGGCTTAAAGGTGACTTCCGAACCACTACCAATGGTCGGGTAGGCGGGCTGCTTGCAAGGACAGGATCGCTCAGCAGTCACCCATCCAAGCAGCAGCCACGCTCGACGTTGCTTGATCCGGTTATCTTGCGATAACCGTTGTACCCGCTACACAGCGCCATTGGCATGATCACATATTAAGTCTTACTTAATTCACCTCGTATTGTTACAATAAACCGAAAATTAAAAAAAGGAATGTTTAACTTTTTTAAAATTTAAAGTCTGTTCATAATTTGTTACAATTTTTGTTGAGTAAATTTGGTTGTTAGCATATTACAATACAAATAATTTTATTCGAGAAAGGCACATTTGAAGTGATATTCCTAACAAATGTCCAATACCGTAGCACATTAGCGCTTTCGAGCCAACCTGCTAAAACTGATATTACAATAATTTGATTGCGATTAAACCACATTAAAAAATTATACCTCTTTAAAATTTCTGTGATTGAAAAATTAGAGAGTAGGGCGGTTTGTTACTTTGCATTGTTTTTAAGAAATAAAATTTACCAGAATGAATAGTAAACCAAACTATTCAGAAAAAAATAATGTAAATCTGTTTCTAAATTAGCCTTAAGGATTATATCTTGTAGGACTTTCGTTCTTGAAGCTCCAATTGTCTAGCATTTCAAACGGTTTCAAGAAGACAGGCCTTTCTTGTTGAAAAGAATACCAATGTTTACAATACAGCAACGGCCGGGGACAACGAATGCAGTGGACAGCCGAGATGGTTGTGGCCCTTAGCATTTCTAAACCATTTCGGAAGAGACAGAACAAAAAAAGGACGTGGTGGAAAATTGGCTATTGGACTGTACAACAATGTACCTACCTACTAGCAGTGCAGAAAATGACAAGGCTGGGTGGTTCTGAGTTGGTGGGGGGAAGGGATGGGGGTAGAAATAAGGGCAGGCGATCCACCGACGGTCAGTCAGAGTCGATCTAGTCTGGAAGACACTTCAGCTACCTAGCTCGCCATCAACCTTGCCATCCTCCTTCAGTGAATTATCTGTGAGTAGACCTACTGTTGTATCCCAAATTTTAATTTAATAGCCTATTTTTATAACTGATTAATTATGTGATGCTGTAGATCAGTTAGAAATAAGGTCTTACGTTTTAATAAACGAAATAGTTCGTTATATCAAAATATTGTTATGTCTAAAAACAATGGTTATACATTTTAACTATAGTAACAACTTTCGTAGATCAAAAATGTTATAGAGAATTTTCAGTTAGAAGAAGAAACCACTAACAACTTCTTAAATATTGGTAATAACTTAAACTTGGGCAAAGCAGATTGGCAATCTTGCACAAAAGCTATATAGATCACAGTAAATTTTTACTAAGCAAATATAAGATTGCAGATTTAAAACTAGCGGTTTTATTACACTACAGTATTCAGCTTCTTTTATTCTAATGTAATATATTTCACTTTTCTATGTGAATTGTCAACTTTAAACAGTTTTACAGTGGCGCACCCAGAAATATTCTCTGAGGGGTGTTCATACTATAGGGGGAGATTCCGGAGTTTCCATGGAAAAATTCTTGAAATAATAGGTCATAAATTTGTTTAAAATAGTACTTCTTAACTAATATAAGGAGGTCATAGTGTATAAAGATTACAGTAAAACCACTCTACTACCAATAATCAGGGGAAGCTTATAGAAGGTTTATTAAAATCTTCTGTAACAAATACAGTTTATGAAGTGTATTTAACTAAATAAAATTTAAAGATAACATTAACAAAATAGTTCAGTTTAAATCACAAAGTAAAATCTTGATGTGTTCTCTCGAATCAAAAAGTACAGATGTCCGAGTTTGAAAGTTGACCAGAAAGTAAGTAATAGAGCTACATAACGGGAGTTATATTAAAAATTAGTTTGTTTTCTGCGTTTCTGCATATACAACTATTCATAAAAAAACTTCGAGTTTTTATATCAATAACAACGAAACGATATACGTGTACTGTAATTGTAATTGTGCTAGGTAAATTGTAAGAACAAAAGGTGTTATTAAATTACCATCTAAATTTTATTCTGGTCAATGTGGTCCACAAAATTCGGTATTGGTCACATCATGGAATTTGGCCATTATTTTGAACGTGTAATTTTGCAAATCACTAATTGAAACGTTTAATTTTTAATACAGATTAAATTGAACAAGTTTTTTTTTAATTCATTGTAACCGGTAACTGTTCGTTTTAACGCGCAATCGCCAGACTGCTCAGAGCGGTGTTACCTCGTAGTGACAACGAATGTTACAGTACAGAACTGCTCAGAGCTCGGCAAGTCACTCACTACTGTGACAACTGATCACGTCGCGACTACTGTAACAGTTACTTTGTACCGGTTACTCGTCTATACAGAGAGTACAAGTTACCGCAAACCGAAAGTACCCGGTACAGGTTACTGTTACAGATACTGTACACGCGTACCGCTGTTCTTGGCAAAACGTACTCAGACTAGTTTAACAGTAGCAGTGACTGGAACATGTACCTGTACCATTTTTATTCAATGTCATTTTTTTTAAGGGGGGTGTAATGTATACAGCCCAGGGGCCTAGAATTTATTTAGGAATGGTATAACAGCTGCTTGTTTTGGATAGCTGCCAATATACCCAATAACACATACATTTAAATCTGATGATTTTCATTTCAAAGGTTGATCGCAAATTTTAATGTACAAACTTGTGATCAGGACAAAACACCAACCGTATGGGTAAACAAAGTTTTAAGACTGGTTGTCCATATCCATATCCACATTTGTGTGCTTCTCAACAAACTCTTCCAACTCATTTGTCTGTTCCAGGAAAAAAAATCATGATGCTGCACGTTTTTAATGTGGATGCTGGAAACATGCTGTTCTTCGACGTCCTCATGTGTGCAGAACTGTAAGTATCTGTATCTCTAAATTACATCAATCCATGTAAAATGTGTATTTTTTATTTATTTGACAGTGATAAATAAAATTATTGAGGAAAAATATCAAAAGAGTAATAGCTTGTAAAAAGGTGGAGAAGTGAAGAAATAACCAGAACCATACTGTACGTTCTGGTCTGTGAATATATGTTTTGGTGGCTTCTACTAGTATATGTAATAAAAGTGGCAGTGTTAAGCAGCATATTTATTCTAATTTTTAAAATGATGGGGTCATTATTATGAGTCATTGTTCACATAAAGTGGCAATCAAATTGTTTTGTGTTCATTCATATAATTTTATATATTTTTACTTATTCTGGAATATTACATATTGCTTATAAATGGATTGATGAAGTTAATATAAGCGTATCCATATAAAGCGATGGACATTATTGATTTCCAATAATGAGTTCAGAACATTAATAGTATGACGTATGCTTAACAAACAATGTTTTTTAAGCAGAACACAACGTGAAATACTGTGGAAAATACGTGTTTTAGGATCTTTAAGTAAACATGGAAGTAAAAATAGTTTTCTCTTCAAAATTTAACTGGAGAACATCTAAAGGTATCAGCTTTTGCAGAATTGTGATTGAAAAATCCAACAATGAAAGTTGGACTATGAATTTATCTCTATAAAATAAGTTTTTCTCCTTAATTATTTTGTTTTTGTCTATTAGTTTTCACATTTATTCATTTATTTTAATAACATTTTATACCTTTTCAGAGATTATCGTTACAGTCACCGAAAAGTAAAGTAAAATATAATAAAATAAATAACGAATTTCGGTCAACACGAAAGTTGAGTCAGAGTGAGTCAGTGCGGATGTTAAGACATGCAATATCCGATGTTAAGACACTGGTGCACTCCTTATTTACTTCAATGTATCTAGATATTCCAACTGAAAAGTCCAAACTACATTTTATTCCATAATTAAATAGACATGATAGAGAAAAGAGAGACCATATCAGAACTGATTAAAAATTTAAAATACCAAAACCATTTTTAGAGTAGTTATTAATTTAGTAGCCCTGTTTATGCTAGTACTTAACAAGAATGGAGCCAGGAAAAAATTTAGGGGGTCAAGACAACTGATATTTCCTCAAAGTGGTCAGAAAGTAAGGCCCCATTTTGTTCCTTAAGAAGTTCTTGACGTGTATCTGTATTTAGAGTAATCTTTCAGAAGTGCATATCAGTAATACTGAATTATTTAGATATTAATAATCTTTTACTAAAAAAGTAATTGAAACAATTGAAAATAAGGAGGGCTCCAGACCCCTTGGAGCCCCTTGCTGGCTGCTTCCTTGCCAGCGGCTTGTGAAGTCCTCTAGGTTTAGTGTTTATTGGTTTCATACTAATGCTTTGTGTTCATAATTCCAATATTTAGGCTATGGAGAACTCTAGTATTTTGACAGAGATTATTGAAATGTTCTCTAGATTTATGGTTCATATAAGTGAAATATTCTAGTGCGCTGTCACCTTCACTTAAATGTGCCCGTATTTCCAATATTTGGGCAACATGGAAGTCCGTAATGTGCCGTTGTTGTGTAAAGACCTCTAGGTTTTGGGTTTACATAATTCCAATTTTGGGCAGCAAGAACTTCAAAAAATGTCAAGCAGCCTGTAAAGTCCTCTGGGTTGTTTTTATATAAATGGATTTCTAATAGCTTAATAACATTTTAATTAATACTGCTGATCACATTTTCTGAATGTGTTTTTAAATAAACAAACTACTTGCAGCCAGTTTTAATGTGTTCACTGTTTTGTGTCAACAGAGTGTCCGTACTACAGGAACACATTTTTAACGTGACCAAGATCCCCATAAACAAGCAAGTATTGCTAGTGAGTGGGGGGATAGCACTCTTGCCAACCCAAAGAGTGTGCGCATACCCTGTCGGCACTGATACCAACCCGATCTTCCTGTACAACAAACAATACTACCTCCATCCAGGCAGTACAGTTCCTCTCGACCTGATGGTTCTTGAAGACGGACCAGGTAAATACTGATAAATCCTGTTTAGCTGCCAAATAAGTTGTCTTTTAATTTATGCTACAATGAGGAATTAATTTAATTTACTTATTTAGTCAGATGTAATTCAATAGAAAATTTACTATTGATAACAATTTTTTTGCTTCAGTGAGAAATATCACTTTTATCCACAATAATCCATAAATTCATGTATATATATATATACATATACAGGAGCGGCGTTAGGGTAGGACGCAGTTGGGCGACCGCCCAGGGGCGCCGGACGAAAAGGGCCGCTGGTAGCCTTTTTTGTATGTAATTTAATTGCAGTTAGGGGGCGCCGAAAAAATCTCACCCAGGGCACTAGTAATGTTAAAACCGTATATACCGTATATACTCGTATATATGTGTGTGTCTGTGTTTATGGGCTTATACAATATAACGCGAGCTTGCAAACATGATAACTGCCGTAACTTTCAAAATATCCAAACTTAAATCGGTACAAAGGCAGTAAATACACTTAGCTTGGATGAGTTTGTTGGTCAGTCTTAACCAATGAAAAATTTCAAGATGGCAGAAATTCATATTTGGGCAAAAGTTTTAACTAAACTATTTCACAATATCAACATAGAAAGATACATTTTTAACATATATTATACAAGTATAAACATCTTTTATTCTTTTACTGTTATTGATATCTCGGTTTCAAGATGGTGTCCATTTGAAGTTCGGAAAAGGAATGGCTATACAGCGCAATCCAAATTGTATGTACACTGAAGGGATCTTGGAGACTATAAGAGATACAACAAAGATTAAATGGAAAAAAGTTAGTGTAGTAACAAAACTAACAAATCATTGTAGTAAAGTTAGTTATTGGTTGAGTTATTCACTATTGGCACAAACCTTTACTAGAGGAATAAATCTGCTGGATTTAAAATTGTCAGAAGTCGACCAAACATTTTTACTGGATACGAGCTACTTAAGAAGGAACCTTTGCGGATTGATATGCTCCACCCTTAGCTACAAGTGTCTCATACATCACTTTTTGGCAACAGGGATTAAGTTCATGAATTAATAATACATCTTCAAGTTGATAGCCTCATGTAAAATCTATCTTTCTTCCGATTGGGACAGAAGGGGTATATTTCTACCAGATAGAATCAATCGCTACTGTAACAGATGTTATATTCTTATATTAACCGTATTTGGTCAGTGACTATAAAAAATTAATGTTGCCGCAGCTGAATTGTTCTGGTTGGTTGTGCACATAATATACTTTTATAAGTATTCTGTAGCTCATCTAAGAATGATTAAGTATTCATACAAATTATATTATTAAATAGCAGTTAACATTCAACACATTTCTTTGTTGCCAATGTTGGTAAAAGTCACAAAATAGCAATATCAATGCTATATTATTAAAACTATTGAAAAATTAAATTTGTGTACATGGCAAAGAATTAGTCAGTTCATATGTTTAAAAGTCCATGAGGCAATAAAAATCCTTTTTAAAATAAAAAGCTGAATATATGCTCCTGGACAAAAGCGTTAAATAATTTTTTAGTGGTATTTTGTAGTTGGCTATGATTTTAGAAATTAGCGATTTAACTAATGTTTCGTATGTTATGTACAATAACCTCAACAAATGTTCATCAGTTCATGGCTAATTTGCAAATCTTGTTTCAGAATTGTCAGATTTGCAGGATGAGGTGGATGAAGGATTGGCACTTGGAGACAGCATGAATGCTCTTGTCCTTCGGGCACATCTGGCTTTCCGCCTCTGCGGGATGTCTCAAGTAGCCTTGCAAGCATGCCAGCGCCTGGTGCACGAACAACACCTTCAACATCAGGGTATGCACCATAACCTTATTCTCTGATATCTAGGTTGCATTTGACAAAATAATGAGAACAATGTTTGTTTCTATTCCTCTACTTATATCCAAAATCAATGTATCTATCTTTTGTGAATTAACCAATAAATGCTGCATTTAGGTGTATGACAGTGAAAGAGATCCAATAAAAATCAGGTCAAGATGTCAGAATGATCTGCCAGGCAAATAACTACTTATCATTAATACACTTATCAATAGTAATGCCCACACTCCTAATAGGGTCAAAACATTTTTCATGCCTAAAAGTTATATAATTTTTCCTATTTTTAAATTTTATCAGTGAAATATAACTATATATTTAATAATAGCAAAACACTAGGAACCTGTCAAAAGTATAACTTTGCTTTGAAAAATCAAAAATTTTTCCGTTCCAGGTTTCATGATTGCAATCGCCAACATGAGTCTTACAGTGCCAGGTGCCAAATCTAAAACAGAGGAGTTCCTGACCGTGCTCCAGGAGTTTCTGGAAAAAAAAGCCACACTATTTACAACTGATAGAAACGTAAGTTTGCTTTAAAAACTGAAAGCTTAGGCAATGTATTTTACAAAATATATTTGAAATATTATTTGACTGCTGAATACACCAGAGCCAACAGAGATGTTTTATGGACTACGGTATTTGTACCCCAATCAAATCTAAAGAGTTTGTGCAGGATGTTATTGAGGATTTTGATTTTACCTGTAGTTTTCTTCATGTGTTTGTCAGCCCATTTGGGTTTCTTTAACATTAAGTTTTAGTCTCCATATGTAAAAGCCCTAAAACTTATTCCTTCCTTTGAGATCTTCTTCCAAGAATTTTCCAGACACATAGATCTCTTTAGATTGGTCGGTCAGAGTAATATAATCGGCATGGCTAAACTTCCTGGATGTATATATTTATTGGACAATAGTGGACCCAGTACTGATCCTTGAGGTAATCCATCATTTAATCTGTACCGAAGATTTTCTTGTTCATTCAGGTGGATCTTGAAACATCTGTTTCAAAACATGTTATTAAGTAGGGTTCTATTTTCTTACAGGGTATAATGCCTTTAAAAGTTTCAAGATAACACAACTGTTTCTTTTTTTAAATCCATTCTTAATGGTTTTTGTTAAAGCCATGACTTATAACAGTTTTGTTCTAAATCCACTATATTCAATTAGGATAAAATTCTTGGAAATGGGTTTGATTCTATGAGCCTTTCCAGTATTTTTAGCTTGTGTTAAGGAGTGTGATTGGTCTAAAATCCTCAGAATTGTTTCATCTACAACTCGCTTTAGGATGGTTACAATCCTATTTTTTTAAATGAACTTCAAAGGTTTCCGGTTGGCTGGATATCGTGGAATTTTCTGAAGCAGAAACCTAAGATGTTTGACAAATTTGGCATCTTTTTAGCACCGCTTCAAATTCTAATATGGTGGTCTTGCGTTATGCCACTAGCAGGTGGATCACCAAAAAGACATTTCCAGTATCTGCCTTCACCAAAACAGCTTTACCATCTACATTACATACTTGGAAAATTTGCAATCATTCCTATCATCTCTGTACAAAAATAATGTAAATTCAGTAAAGTTCATATTTACATCAGTTAAACTAGTTTATCGCTAAGTTTAAAAAATGTATGTTTGGCCAAACTATACTAAATTAACCAAACATTAAAATAATACTTATTTCATAAAAAAGAAGGCCAGGTTTTTGTGACTATTATTGTACCTGTTCTCATGTCAGCCTTTGCAAGGGTTTTATCAAAGAATAAGGGGGAGAATTAGTACAGTTCAAGATTGCTGTAAAGGGGTGAAGCCACAGACAGGATTTTAACTAGTGCTATCTCTAACTGAGTTCCTAAGACTGACAGCTTACAAAGAGAAAATCAACTGTGAAAACTAATTCTAATGTGTTTATCAAAGATACAAGTTAGCATGTTTAAAAAATGTATTCTTCAGGTCTTTAAACAATTTTACTTCCGGTGGACTCCATGCTTTTGAATTTTAATAATGTAGAAATTCTATTTAATTCTTAATCCTTCTTTCACCAAGGTCGCAGCTTCCTCCTCTTATGCAGCAAATGGCCCAATGCTGAGGATTCAGCGGCTAGGGAACAACATTCCATCCACCCTCGACATCTTTAACGCATCCAAATCTGCAATAAAAAGCCGGCTTGCATCACTGTAGCTGTTATTATTATTGGCTCGTCTCTACACCTACCCTGCCTGTGTTGTGTCTCAGTGTTTTATTTTATTATTCTTTTTCAACACTGTTACCTACGTAATAGTTCATTTCTTGTTTTGCATCGTTCTTGTTAAGCACCTTTCTTTGTTATTGTTATAATATGTATCTATTTATTGTTACACATTACTTGTTATCTATTTATACTTTCTTGTTATGCATCTTACAATTCATATCTATTTGTTCTCATATCTATGTATTCTATTGTTTTGAAACTTACTTGTTAAAATGGTTATGCCGTTGAAATAATAAAAATAAAAAAAATAAATAAATAAATATAAATCTGTTCTGTACGTACTGCTTACAGTTTGGAAGAGGTGGAAGCTACGTTGGCCAACATTCCTCTGCTGCCGAGCCTGGCAAAGCAAGTCTCCCAGGACCCTATGACCTCCATCTCCAGCTGCAAGGATATTGAAGAGCAGAGGGACAACATGACACTACTCGACTGGCTGCAAGCGCGTGGTTCCGGTGACACCGTCCAACAACTCTCGCAGACTTGCATGAGAGACATTCAACAGGTATGAGCTGCACAATAGTGTGACATTAAGATTTAAATGCCAAATAGATTACAGACATGACCATTTATGCAAGAGAAAAACTAAAGAGTTTTGATCCCCTCCTAAACACTTATCAAAACATAAAATATCTGTAGATATATAGTTAAAATAAATATTTAAACACGGACTGAAACTTAACGAAAGCAAATCTGAAACTATTCTCATTGGAACTTCCAGACTTCTGAGCAGTATCGACTTGAACAACTCTCCTACACTCATATTGAACGGTCATCCTATTTCATACAGTGACAAAGTCAAAAATCTTGGACTGACTATTACAAAAAATCTTAGTAGGGCCGATAATGTTACTGAGACTTGTGGCAGGGTATTTGCTGGTATTCATAGTCTTAAGTAATTTGCTATTTATTTACCCTTGAATTTAAAAGTAATGCTAGTGAAGACATTGATTTTCTGTCATTTCAATTACTGTAGCTTAGTTATAAATGACATGACGGTGGAGCTTTCGGACAGGTTACAACGTGCTCAAAATTATTGTACACGCTTTATCTTCAAACTTAGACGATATGACCTTATAACACCCTTTATCAATCAGTTACATCTGCTAAAATTAAATCTACTCCATCAGTTCCACATTCTTAACATGTTCCATGCTATTTTGTATAGTGTTCTATTTTGTTTTTTTTGTAGTTCACCGAAGAAACTGTCTCCAACATACAGACGCCTCTTACAAAGTTGATGGTCAGCTTTGGGGACAAAAACATGAGGACTATCCAAGGCCTTCCAGAGAGGTTTTCTGGTCTTGACAAACTCCTCAATAAACTCTCTTGTCTTGTGAAGGAACAGGGAGACCTCGCAGAGGTAAGCTCTAATTGAGATGTCATGGAGAAATGAAATTTTAAAATAAGAAACCAATATTCAAGTAACAAAAATCGTCACTCTTTTTTTTGTGAATTGAAATAAATAGTGCCAGAATGTGAGACACATTTTTAAGTTTAAAATGGAATCAGTTTTTTTCTTTTTTTTTAAAAGGACAATACCTATTTATTCTTTACATAATATTCAGTCAAAGACATTCTTTGAGGACAAGTACAAACTATCTAGTTCCGAAACGAAACGTAAACTACTAACTAAACTAAATCGAAACGTAGTGTTACTGATTTATTGTGTCACTGAACGATGGCAAATGTCCGGAAAAATCCTGTTTCCTTCATAGTTCCTTCAAATAGCCATCAATGAGCCATTGCAATGAGTTTATGAAATCTGTGGAACAGTAATACAACAGATTGTTTTAATATTCCAGTTACCATTACTCTTTACAAAAAACACTGTAGCTGCTCAAGTTTGATTATTTGCAACAGTTGCAAGAAGAACTTTTACTTTTTTATCAAACGGTTTTGGAACTGTTGTAGCTGTGGAGCATTGCCTGTTCCAATTACAATGACTAATATATAAAGCAAGCTGGTTCTTAGGGATTGAACAGAACAGTTGATTTTTAATAACAGATGATTTTTTTAAGAAAGGAAAAACAGTAAAAACCAGCTATTAAAATTCAAATCTTTTATCAATTGTTTTTGTAGTAACGAGCCCGAAGTATTTAAAAAATACCATTAACAAAACTTATTACGTGGCTGCTGATAATTATGCTCATGGATATCATTAGTTGTTCATATGTGCTTTTTATCCTAACTGTTGGATCTCACAGTTCGAGTAGACATCACATGTAGACTGCATATATGTGTAATCTCAACTCGGTATCGCTGACTTCTGTACTTTCTTTAAAGCTCATAAGGTCCACATGCCTTACTGCACCAGTATCACTGCTAAAACATGAAAGAGCCCAGGTTTAGACCTACCGTGTCGTAGTTTTACTTCTTTTTACGGCTTTTGTTTACGGCTGAATGTATACCCCCAATACTACAACTAATGGAACATTATAATCCAACTTAGCAGTATGCAGTGACACACTGGATTGGTTAGGAATATTCTCCAAAAATAACGGGTTGGAGAATGATCCCATGAGATATCTTTCAATGAACCCATGAACCACTGGCCTTTGCGAGATTCTTACCAAACAGAATAAGGGAGAGAGTCGATACATTACAAGGTCTATGGTACTGATGAAAAGTACTACAGTCACAAATAGGATTTGAACCTGTCCTGCCTCTAACTCAGTCCCAAAGTCCGGCATCTTAGACCGCTCGACTATTGGCACTCCCAAGCAGTGGCGGTAAAGCGTGACAGATCATGCCACGAAGAAAATGGGGGCACGATTATGTGGACCATATGAGCTGTTATTTCCAGTTTATGAATAAATATCAACTGAGAAAGAAGCACCTGACTGTCAGATTGCAGGTCTTATTGATGGCTAAGGGTTAAAGATGATTCATTACCATTTCAGATACATACTGATAGCTGAAAAGCTTTGTTTTGTTTTATTGATCTTAATGCTGCTTACCATATCAGAATCCTACATTCCTGAAGTGAGCTGAACGTAATCAAAATTTAATTCAATACTCACCAATGGAGAAATTAGTATTTTAATTTAGTTCAATAACAAAAGCGTTTGTAATATCCCGATCTGTCCACAGGCTATGGATATGAATTCCCGAAAAGCCAACATGCTGGGAGACACATCCATTCTGCCAGACCTGTGCATGAGTCACCGGCGCCAGTTAATTATAATGCAGAGAAACCATGGGAAAATCATGGAGATTAACTGGCGCGTGGATCATGCAAAGAGGGAGATGATCAAGATCCTGAATGGACGTTTGAAGTGAGTATTGCTTAGTAGAGACCTCTGTGATTTAAAATGTCTTATCAGACAGGCTACACTACTATGGTAGTTTGATACATAAAAATGTGATTCTATTATTATCTTTACTGTAAGAAAGAAAGTAGTTAGGTAGTTTTTAATTAGTTTAGTTTTAAACTTTATACAGCTCTCCTCACTTTTAATATCTTTTAGTTATACTGTTAAACAACGTAATTCTAATACAACCAGTCTTTTCTTAAAATATTCTTGATTATGTTGATAAAAAAATAATGTTATGTCTAGTTTTACTTTAATTATAAATGATACTAACCTACTGCAATAAAATCACACCATTAGTTGTATGATAGGTTTAATCTAATCAAATTTTTGTTCAGTACGGTAATATCAAAGATTTAGAATAATAACAAGTGAGCCAAAGGGGTTAGAGTTCAAAACATTTCAATTCCTATATTATCTGAAACAATTTTACTATGTTGTACTCTGTAATTAAATATAAGTTTCTGATAATGCAACATTCATCAATTCTAAGATTGATTTACACAACCAATAAACTAAAAATAGAATTAGATAATAAGTTTAAGAATTACATTTATTAATTTTAATAGTAAAAAGGTTTACAATTGTGAAAAGCTTTACAAATTCATTTTTCAAAAGCTCTCTTTGTATAATATAGATAATGTGTTGGACCATATGCACAAATTACAAGGACTCAATCCAGGATACCTGGAATATATTATCTTCACTCATATTTAACCTGTAAACGTTTTCCATCTTTAAGTGGTAGAAGAAATCTGTAACATTACATTTAAAGATACGTAATCAGGTGGATAACTAACCTAACACTTAGCTAAAATCTTGGTTAAAATAAACAAATCATATCAGTGTTTTCTGACTGATGCATATTACAACGTTGTATATGAAGGTATAATGCTGCAATAATATAAACTATTATTTCTTGAGTGTTTAGAAAATAACAGATGTTTTGTTTCCTTACTCTTAGTATTCTATCCTAATTTCATTGATGATATTGACAGATGGACATACAGTGTTCAGTGCCAGATGGCAGCATTATTAGAACACACTCACATGAGTTCCTCCGGGTTGGCGACACTGAAGGAAAAGCTAAACTTAGTTCAGCAGATCCACACTGTCCCTAGGCTCTATTTCACAGCTGTGGAAGAAGTCGTACGCAGGAGAAAATTCTCTTGTACATTTCTTAAGGTATGCCCAACCACATAGGCTACTGTTTACAAATTTCATCTAGGAAGTGTGATTCTGAGAAGCAAATTAATTGCTTCGGGAAACATACATCTCTTAAGTTTTAGCTTATATAGATCACCATTAATTTTTCACCACACAAAATACGTTTAATATTACGCCTCATCATAAAATGTGAAAGTAGACAATGCCTTCTTGCTTTTTTTATTGCACATTTCTATTTTTAAAACTAACAATGATTGAAAAAGTTGAATTTTTATGGATTAGCCTAAATTTCTTATAAACAAATTAAACAGTATCAGAGTTTACTTTATGTGGGTAGTTCCTGCACAGGTGATTAATGATATTGTCTGAACTTCCCTTGACAGATTTGATTAAAAAAGTCAAAATGCAAACAATATTTTAGTTATATAATTTTATAATTAATTAGTAGTATAGTTTTGAAATAAAGAAATATACACAGTCCAATTGGCCTATTTTGTATGCAACATCTACCTAACTTTTCGCACCCATAGGCAAATTCAATGTGATATCGCTTACTAGGTCATTCCGACGCAAAGGTGGACTCAGCCCGACTCGCTGTGATACATGTCATTTTTAATCATGCCTGATGTATCTAATTTTATATATTTATGGACCGAGTCAGACTGGACTGGAATGACTGAGTTAGCAATGTCAGACTGCTATGAATCCTAAAAGGCTAGTATTATTCATTTACACTGAGACTACACAAACTACTGTTCCTTGTTTATAGTTTGTTATTAACGATGGAAGCTTTGAAAGGATAGCAGGATTTCAGACATTTGCCATTGTTATAGGTTATAAAAGGTATATAGGTTATAACGTTGTGTTATATCTTTTATAACCTATAACAAAGGCAAATGTCCGAAATCCTGTTATCCTTTCAAACTACTGTGTAATAAACTCTATATACTGAATGGAACACTACTTCTTAAAATTTATTTACTGCGGATGTTTCATAATATTAGCTTATATGTATTTTAATGTGACTATAAGCGAATTTGACCATTGAGTATTTTATTAATAGTCTTAAACTTTCAGAGCACAGTAAGCAATTTAACAGTAAACAAAGTAATATTATCTGATAATTACTTAGTCATAAGTATCTAATAGGGCCATTACTTGGATGAAAAGGTTTTAAATTGCTATTTTCAATATTCCAGTGGGCCAATGGAATCTCTAGTCAACTAAGCTCAATTCATGCAGCTGAAGTTGACAAACGTGAGCTCTTCCAGACCCTATTTAAAGACCACATTTTGAGCAGTCTCTTTCCTGGACTACAAGACTTTCCTCCACCTTTTGCAACCCAGGCTCCAGAGCCATTTGATACCAAACTACCCAAGGTATGTCTAACAAATAATTTACATTGTGTATTGTAGAAGTTGGGAAAACTAAAGATTTCAGTTGTAAACACTGAGACTGAAGTGTGAGTCATCAAATTACAGAATTGTAATGGCTTTTTTACTAGACGAGGTATTGAGAATTATATTTACAAAAAAAAGTAAATACAAATTTATTCATTTATATAAACTGATTTAAAATGTGATTTTAATCCTTTCAAAGCTCTGAAGATTTACTTAAGATAAGTCGAGACATTAATATAGTTTACTTGCCTCAAAATCAAGATTAAAATTCAGAGACATTGACCTTTTCCTTCTTAAAACTTTGAACGTAAGCCATAAATTATAGACACATTGTGGTTTTGTCTTATGTTTATCATATCTAAAGTGATTTAAGTACATTTAAAAGAAATATTCTTTTGCAAGCATACAAGAAAGTGTTTAATGAATGGTTACATTTTAAATTTATTATTTGGTCTTCTTATACAATTTCAAACTATCTAAATTTATGGCAGGAACAAAAATGGATATATGAATAGTAAGAACAGAAATATGTACCTAAATTTATGTTTTTGATTTCTGAACAAATTAAAAAGAAGTAAAATAGCCAGATATTTTTACTCAATTCATGCAGGGATATATTTTATCTAAAAAAATCTTGTGTTGAGATTGAAATGTAAATAGGCTTATAAAATTGTTTTCCAAATTTTAAATATTGCAAACCTAAATATAAGGTTTTACTCAGTTTGTTTCTTTTCAGTCCAGTTAATTCCAGCTCTCGTTCTTTTTTCAGCTGGAATTAGACAATGTAAAGATGCTAAATGAAGATATGATCCCAGATTTTTCCACACCAGTTTCTTTGCCTGATTTTAAAGCCCTTTCTCAGTTCTTTCAGTCAAACTGTATTATAAGCCCAAAGAAACCAAAGGAGGAGGAATGCTTGGTGAGTTATTTAATGTTGTTGTATTTTCACAAGGTTACCATTACTAAATTCATATTTTACTATTATTTTGGATCAAAGTACCAAACTTATGTTCCAAATTAGTTTGTCATTATGTTAATATCAAAATAACTTTGATCTGATAACAGATTAAGACTAATAAATGTGAACCATAAATTGATGAAAAAAATGCCAGACAATGACTAATTGGCTGAGTATCAGCAGTGTTGGGCTGGAAAGTTTCATTTCTGTTTGTCTGTCTGTCCCACAATATCTTGATAATGAGCTGACCTCTAGACATTGCATAAGGCTTTGTTTCTATATTGGCAACGTCAAATTAAATGATGGTGCATGTCACCATA
Source organism: Homalodisca vitripennis (assembly GCF_021130785.1). Taxonomy (NCBI): domain Eukaryota; kingdom Metazoa; phylum Arthropoda; class Insecta; order Hemiptera; family Cicadellidae; genus Homalodisca; species Homalodisca vitripennis. Next base: position 21,676,373 of record NC_060212.1, read on the forward strand.
TGATTTGGCTGAGCATTAGCGGACATTTTTATATCGTCCCTACGGTTATCCCTAGTGATAAGAAAAACTATGGAATGAATAAATTTGTAAATAAGCTGAGTATAATCGTATGACATTTTAACATGTAACACATATGGCCTTATGAAGTGAGTTATAGACTTGAAATCTTTTGTGCAATCTCAGCAAAACTGGTTATGTGACAAAAGGTAACTATAAATAGATTGGGTTGCAAAATCGGTGGATATTCAAACCAGTACAAGCAAGCTGAGGATGGCATTTGCTCAGTCCATGTACAGTGAGTGGTAAAATGATCTGTCAGTTTTCACCGCTGATCTGTGTGGTGAGTTGGTGATAAGGATAGACGTGTTCTAGTGCCCAGTCGTGGATATTTTTAGTAGCCATGGAACAATAGTCAGTTTACCCCTGCACATTTGTTGTCGAGACACTTGTTTTAAGGTGGTGATTCCTGCGTTGCTGTTCAGCAGCAATTCTGTATACATTTTAATATGGCTTGAAGAGGCAGAGTCCCTACTCGTAAGACAAATATTACGTTTTGATCCACCTATATAAAATGGCTGGTCCAGCAGCTAAAGCTTCATGATTACACAATGCAGAGCAAATGATTGATCTTGTAATGACTTACAAAAAAATTTTAATGATGAGTTACAAAGCAAATTTTTATTTAGACGGTTATTTTAATAAACAAAAACTTTTTTACTGGTCTGCTATGAATCCTGAACAACTGCACGAACGTTCTTGCATAGTCCCAATGCTACTGTATGGTGCAGTGTAACAAAACAAGTTGTGTCATCAGGCTATATTCCTTTGAAGAGGGTGGTTGAAAAGTTAGTCAAATTTATCTGTTGAATTTACATAACTTCCTGATCCCTGAACTTCAGAGACATTGTTTAGGATGTTTCAGGATATGGTTTCAACAAGATGGGGCAACTGCCCATACAGACAATGAGGTGTTGAACTTTTTAAGGGGCTAATGGCGGAATCATCTCGCAATTCGAGAACATTGCATGGCCACGTCACTCTCCAGACCTTAGCATTTGTGATTTTATCTTGTGGAGGTTCCTTAAAGTAAGGGCTTACACAAACAAACCCCGTACACTGGACAAATTGAAAGTGGCCATTAGCCAAGACGTCTCAAACATTTCTCCTGCAAAGTTAGAGAAGGTGTTTGATAGCTCCAGTGCAAGACTGGAAGAGTGCATGATCAAAGAATATGATGTCATCTTCAGATATTAAACTGATCAATTTGGTTGGTTTGGTGTAATTTTCATTAGCTTCCATGAACCCTCTTCTTTAATAAGCAATCAAATATCTTGTATCACTTTTAGTTCTTGTGTTATTTTAATTTTAAAACCATCAGGTCTTTTGGCCATTCTCTTTATATACTGTAGAGAGCATGAGTCTAGTGTGGCCTAACTTAGATGTGCCATCGGTGTATAAAACACAATGAGCACAGCTATCAATTGAACACTGTCATTTAAAAGCAATAAGTACCAATGAATAGCTTTTTTGTGAGAGAATCTGTGTGAAAAACAATTCCTTAATTAGAGTGTTTATGATTGCAGTTGGAAGAAGAGAGAGCAATAGAACAACCCTTGGAGAGCCAACCCTCTGGGTCAGGAACAGGACCTGAACTGGAATTAATAAACTCGCTAGAGTATACCGAGAATAGAGTAGATTGCAAGGAAGATGTAAGTATTACTGGAATTGTTAAGCATGGCTGGGGTGTACCTTAAATGTCAGGATAGCAAATAATGGGCAACTTAAGTGCTTGAGTTTTTGAATATATGTTTATTGATCCAAAACATCTAAATAATAATTGTACATTGAACACAAGTTGTTCTTACAAAGCTGATTAAATACTGGAGACTACCAGACATACTAAAGAGCTGAGGGCTAGCGTGACTTACCCAGCACCATGGACAATAGGGCCAACAAAGACATGGCAGCACGGAGAATGACACCGGGCAGAACTCGTACAGGACTGGGCCCTGACTTGACTGCGCTGATGCGAGACTGAGATGACGATACAAGAGATGAGCAGACAAGAGCTACTAATTTTGGGTCTATATACTGAGGTGGTGGTTCCCTCTCCAGAGGAGGTGGAGCCTCCCCTACCGTGCCGTACCCCAGGGTTTCTGAGCCCTGATTGGCCAGTAGATATTTTGGGTCTACACGTGTGACCTCCAAGAACGGAACTGGTTTCCCACAGCCGGGCCATTAGTGGTGAGCCGACATCCCGGACATTGGTTTTTCGAATGTTATTTTAAGCTGCGTGTGGCCTTTCCTCATGTGGTGTCGTCCTCCCTGGGAATCTTGGCTACATGAGTGTTTTTAAGTTGTTGCCTAATTCAAGATAATCCTGTCTGCATTCCCAGACGCTCTTTAATACCCTGGGAAGGAATGTTAAGAGGGCCACTGTCCTAAAAGCCTCTCAGATATCTGTCTACTTTCCTAACTGACTTCCAATTTGGAGTAGAATGATTCATAACATTACTAAACAATTGTAAGGGATTGTGTTTATAGGGAGTTAATGGAAATTTACAATACGCAGTTGAGTTGTTTGAAATACAGTGCCAAATTTACACACCCTGTAGGTGGAACTTCCTAGGGGTGAAATAAACTTTGTATTGCAAGAAAATAAACTGTTGAAACAAATACTAAAAAAAAAAACGAGAACACTGCAAAAAAAATCTAAAAAAACTCTCAGTGAAAAACGTTCTGTGTTATATTTAATAAACACTACAATTTGGTAGTATTTTTATAGGCAGCCACTAAAGTGTGAAATAGCCATAATGTGGAATTCTTGTTTAAAAGAACACTGCTAGGGTCTAAATCTAGTTTTTCAGTTTACAGCTGTCATGCATTACATAACTGTGCAGCTATTATTAATGTGCAAGGGCTTGACAGTCAAGAGAAACTTAAAAATATGTTTTACCGTCTTGGTATTAGTGTTATTTTTGGAAACTGAAAAATGGGTAATTTAGAAATGTACTTTAATTTAAGTTTTACAAAGATGCTAGGAAAAATTAGAAGTACATGTTTAAAAATAATGTTGTTTTACTGTTGAAGCAGGAAGTGAGTCAGCTGCACCAGACGAAGGAGCAAGTACAGAAATTCATAGCCACCGTGAGGAATGATCTTGGTTCGTTGAAGGAATGCCTTCACAGTGAGCACAATCACGTCCACAGCCTACTGCAGCAGTTGACCAGTGCATACCGCAGTGAGGCGGACATCAAGGATCAACATATCTATGAGCTGAGACAGGTGTGTACCTCATTGTATGGGATTGATTCAAGTTAAATGTATTTTTAAATTTTGTCCTCCTCCTAAGTACATAGCCTAGGCAAAATGTTATGACGATGTCAAAAATTGAATCTAGCAGATATATCTGTCTAATTTGAACATATTTTAATTACAAAAATGTTTTTCGTCTAAATATCCTATACATACTCGTATGTTTATAATCATCAGTTTTTGCCTCCTAAAATGTTTAAGAAAGGATAAATTTTTATGGATAACAAAAAAAAGTATGTTAACCTCCCAGATTGCTGCTTCTCAAGTATTAATAATATCATTGTAGATAGTAGAAAAGTAGCAAAAAGTATTTTTTTTTTTTTAAATATTTATGCTGTTATGTGTTGTGTGTGTATTTATGTGTTTTTTATTTTTAAAACTTTGCACTGTAACAGAAACTATGTATAATTTAGCTTAATTACATTTAAAACATGTAAACTAATATTTAAAACTTTTATTTTTATGAGGCCTTTAATAACAAGGCTATATTTGTCAGACACATCACAAAAGTAAATACAAAAAGTAAATTTGATTTTGAATACTAGTTAAACATGTGTGGGCATAGTGTGTAAACCACTGTATCAATACTGGACACACTATATCAAAGGAAAACCTAAAATTATTAAAACACGTTAACACACCTAGATATTTGATTGCATGCGAATCATATTACATAAATCAAACAAACACAAAAGATTTATTAAATCAAGAAGATGGACCAATACAAAATTCATTTTTACTTTCATGAAGATCACATCAATAACATTCACAATTTATACAGTATAATATGATACCAGTAATGATTTAATTTTATTTACACAAATGAAAAATTAATTTTAAAATCACATATGTTTAACTATTTAAAAAAATCAAATTTACTTTTGTATTTACTTTTGTGATGTGTCTGACAAAGATAGTCTTGCTATCAAAAGGCCTCACGAAAATAAAAGTTTTAAAAATTGGTTTATGTGTTTTAAGTGTAATTAAGTCAACAGTAGCCAATACAAGCTCCATCTTCAACATCTGTATAACTCCTTCAATGTTTCTTGTGGACAAAAGGTTTACACATATAATCTAAGTTCAGCCTTTATTATTTGCAGATTCCTAAGCTCAAATTTTGTATAAAAGTAGTTCAACTTAGATTTTGTGTAATATTATGTTTCTCACAGTTATAACTTAGCATTTGAAATACTACACTATAACGCATTATAGTTTGAATCGATCTTACTAGTTATTTAATGTTGACGTTTTGTTGTTATTGCTGTGCTAAAAATCCCATGCTGATAAAATTGTTAGTAATTTACCCAATACAACTGTGTGTTTGTCTAAAAGTGCCAAAACACAATTTCTGTTTCTAACGTAAACTTTCTACAAAATGTATATTTTACAATTTCTGTTAGATAAGTATTATTAGGGGCTCAATTTTCAGTTCTTTTAATATTTTGCCGTAAATTACATTTTCATGGGACACCGGAGGAATACATGGACGAGTTATAGTAAAAAGGTTGATGCTGAAATTGAAGGCAAAGATTAGGGAGAGAATGTTGAACGTGAAGTATAGAAAATGCTATTACTAATGTGATTGTGGCCTGTCAAGACGAGAAGATAGGAGAGTTGCGGAAGCAACTGGCATGGAATCTGGAGGCAGAAGCAAGGACAATGGAGCTGAGAGTGGAGTTGAAATTAAGACAATGTACTAAATGTGATTGTAACAGGAGGTGGCCTGTCAAGATGAGGAGATAGGAGAGTTGCGGAAGCAACTGGCATGGAATCTGGAGGCAGAAGCAAGGACAATGGAGCTGAGAGTGGAGTTGAAATTAAGACAATGTACTAAATGTGATTGTAACAGGAGGTGGCCTGTCAAGAAGCGGAAATTGAAGAGTTGCGGAAACAATTGGCAAGGAGTCTGGAGGCAGGAAAAAGGGAGAGGGAACGGAGAGAGCAGGCGGAGGCCGCAAGGAACCAGGCAGTGAGTGAGGTCGCGAGACAGCTGATCCAGGATCACGATCGAGAGATGGCAGCTGCTCGCACTCGCTTCCGCCTTGTGGCCACAGCCACATCGATGACCGCTGCTATATTAAGCTCATTTTGGAGTGGATGGGTGTAAGTGTCAATTAATTATCATAAACACAAAAAACTGTTGTTTAAAAAGTATCGACAATGTCAAGAAAATTCAATTCCTTTGCCTTTGGTTGACAAGATGCCCAGTAATATGAAAAAGCTCATTTGTGTATTGTTTGTGTAGTGTTTTATTTGAAGAGGAACAAGAGAAGTAACCTTCCTCTTAATTTTGTAAAGATAAACCTGCTTTACTTAACCTATACAACTACTCAAGTTCTATACTAACACCTGTTAGCTGTTTTTAATAGAATGGTAACCTACCCATCATAGCAGTAAAAATTGTGTTTAGCTCTTTTCACATAAAATATACTGTATAAAATATCTAAACATACATTTATTTATATTAAATTAAATTTACATTTTTCCTAATTCTGTAAAAAGTTTTACTGTATAAGTATGAGAAAAATTTTTATGATGTGATGACTGCGCTTTCACAAATATATATATTTTTCTTCTTGTAATAAATAAATTTAAAGTATGCAACATTTTCAGTTGAGACCAGTTTTGTAACAATGTCAATAAAAGTATTAGTTATAACCTAGAATCAATTCTGTAGTGCAATATGGAATGAAAGAATTATGCAGCAATGGGTGGGTGGGGAGGGGGGTGATACAAGAAACATATTGTGCTGAAGTGTGCAGAACTTACTAAGTGAAACAAATAATCTGAGCACAAAGACATAACCCTAAGGAGTTTGAGCATGTGTGTCTTAAACAGAGTTAAATTTGACACAAAAAAGACTCAACTTGATTGATTCCAAGGTTTGCTTTATAATAACTCAACAAACTTTGTCAATTTGGAATTTGAACTCACCAACTATGTTATTGAACACATCTACCTTCTGCCTAAAAGTCTTAAGGCTTTTAAAAACGAAAAATTATAGTGTTGGACTGTGTTACATCTGGGGACAAAAAAAAACTATTGATGGACACAAGTTGCTTCTAGGAACAAACAACTGGATCTTATTTAAAAGAACGTAACTGTCTATTGAACCATGAATAATTTTTTAACGTTCCTTCAACGTTGTTTGTTCCTTCTGGATGTAAGTGTATCAAATGAAAAAATTCTTCTAAGAATCGCTGTTGAAAGGTCTTGGTCACAAGGAAAGTTAAATTGTTTGTAATATAAACATCGAAGGAATTTGTTTTGGACTTGTTATAGTGCTGAAATACTGAAGTATAGAATATAACTAGAGTTTTATGTTGCGTATTAGTCACAGATATGTTTTTGTGCAGTTCAGGAGAATGAGACTGAACTGGTAAAGACTGCCAAGGACTTGGCAGAGGAAAGGCAGCACTGGCAGAGCAAGCTGGACCTTGCTCCTGAGATACAGGACGCTGAGAAGCAGGTGAGTAACAATGATGATATGGGCATATGTTGGGGGGAAGGGGGATCTCAGGGGGTTCAAGCCCTCCCGAAATTTGGAGACAAACATTAAAAGTTGTTTGTTTTAAGCTAGAATACATTTATGAGGTCTTAACCCTTTGGGAGCGCATTAAAAAGTTCCTATTTCTCTATTGGTTGTATTTAAATGTTCAGTCAAAGTACAGTGTTATATGTTTTAAAATGACACTTTTAATTTTTTTTAATAGAGTAATTCATGATTTTTGTTTTGTTATATGTTTTAAACTAACAATTTTTTTTTTAATAGAGTAATGGATGACTTTTGTTTACGATTAGGATTTAAATGTAGAGTAAAACAAGGTATAACACAATGATTTTTGTTACACCATCATATTTTTCTTTATAGTTTAATACTTAAAACAATTATTTTGTCGTTGTTTTAAAACCAAACCCCAAGTTTAATGTATATTTTAAAACTGTTGGTGCATTAAATCACATTTGTTTTAGAATAATGAATCATGAACGTATTCATGAACTCTCAGGGTTAATGTTCACACTGATGATGGTTTATACCGAAACATATGTCTGAAATAAAATAATTTTCAAAAAGGGTTTTAATTCACGACTCATTATTCTAACATTAAGATAACCCTATAATGTGGAGTTAATAACGTAACATATTTGTTTTATTGACTATGTGTATCTTAATTTATTTATTTTCTTTTGTAATATTATTTCTACTCCAATAGTGTCAAAAATAACTAATGTAAGATATTACTAATGTAATTAATTTGGAATCCACTAGTACTAGCAGCCATCAGAAAAATAAATTACTACTAAATGAATAATTTACACATTTTTTCAACACTATAACCTAGCAACTAAATTTAAAGTAATAAAAGTTACAATTTTCACATGAAAATGAGGCCTAAAACTAATTATATTATTTAACTGCATTTTACCCCCTATTTTTTGGAAGGTATTTTATACCTCCGAAACCACATAGTATGTCAATCCCCTTCGTAATAATTATATATATATATATATATAGCCTATATATTTAAATATATAAATATATATTAAATAATGTATATATATACTTATTATATATATAATATATATATATATATATATATATATATATATATATATATATATATATATATATATATGATACAGTATAGATATTTTTGAAGAAAATAGGAAATATGAAGTTGATTATCTTAAAAATATACGATTTATTTTGTGAATGATGTTGAAAAGAATGCTATTTGTTCTGAAGAAATCAATGTATCATTCGTTAAATAGGGTATCTTTTTAATTTTACCTTTTGATTAACTAATAAAGCTGGCAAGTATGTTTTCCCTTCATGTGTGAAAATTTCTGAGTAGAATCTGTTATATTTTGTGAAGAATATTCTTCAGATGGATTTGCTCAACATCAATTCTCTGACACTTCATCTTTCATTTACCTTTAAAATGCGGAAATTCCTCATAATTCATCTCTCATTTTCTTGATGAAGATGAATGAAGATTTCTGATTTCTTGAGGTTACATTAAAATTACACATATCATTATATATTCTTATTTAGCAGTTTATTCAACGATAATTTAATTATATTATTAGTTAAGTCAAATAACATTTAAAGAAATTATTTATTTCAAAACGTGCCAGAAAGAATGATTATACAAAAATCTTTTACTGAAAAACTATTGCACTTCCATGTGCGATTTTCTTCAACTGTAAATAGTAGCTTAAAACTTGCTCTGTCACCATATATTACTTCACAAGATGTCACAAGTAGGCGTTGCCATGAATAATACATTATTATTTTGCCAGACAGGTGTTAATTTTCTATAATGTATTAGCTACATTTATTACACTATTGATTAGTCTATATTTAATATTTTATAGGACTTGCTTCAAAACTTTTTCCCTCCCAAATTTTTTAAACATTTTTAGTTAATTTGAAATACTTGATATTTTCTAAAATTGTTTTACTGATAAATATGATTACAGTTTAGAACTAATATTCTTAACAGTTTATTAATAGTAAGCAGCTTCCCTAGAAGTATCCATTACTAGTTGTTTATATATTCACACTAAAAATGTGAGAAATACCAGATACTGACTAATGGGTCTAATTTCAGACGAGGATTGAACATCCAACATCACCTGGCAGATTTCAAGGTTGCTATCAACACCATACATTACAGCTTCGCTTCAAGTCTGATATCCAGCTAGCTCTGAGGGTGTGCCTACGAAGGACGAATCTGGACTCTTCTATTGAGTGAAAAAACAAAGATAAGGATTGAGGAGTGTCCAACATCACCTTGCAGGGTTCAAGGTTGCTACCAACACCGGACATTACAGCTTCGCTTTGAGTCAAATATGCAGCTAGATCCGAGCATGTGCCTACGAAGGTCAATCCAAGACTCTTCCATTAAGTGAAAAAACAAAGATCAGGAATGAGGAGCGTCCAACATCACCTGGCTGATTTCAGGGTTGCTACAAACACTGTACATTACAGCTTCGTTTTGTGTCTGATGTCCAGCTAGCTCTGAGGGTGTGCCTATGAAGGACGATTCATAAATCTTCCATTGAGTGAAAAAACAAAGATAAGGATTGAGGAGTGTCCAACATCACCTTGCAGGGGTCCAGGTTGCTACCAGCACCAGACATTACAGCTTCGCTTTGAGTCTGATTGATATCCAGCTAGCTCTGAGGGTGTGCCTATGAAGGACGATTCAGGAATCTTCCATTGAGTGAAAAAACAAAGATAAGGATTGAGGAGAGCGTCCAAACATCACCTTACAGATTTCAAGGTTGCTACAAACACTGTACATTATAGCTTTGCTTCCAGTCAGATATATAGCTAGCTCAGAGTGTCTGCAGCCAAAATAGCACATGCCTACATAGGACTCTTCCACTGAGTGAAAAAAAAAACAGTGATATGGGTTTCACCTACAAACAGCTGTGATCTGTGAAAATGTGAAGATTTGTAAAAATGTATCGTGTTTGTACACATACTGATCTGAAGGAGATCCTTCCTTATAATGTTATCTATTTGTCTAAAGTGACATATTCACACACAGGCCAACACTAATGTTTCTCACATTATTGCTATCCAGACATTATAAGTTGTATCTGCATCTGTTAGAGTAGCTGGAGGTCCCGCAGCTATATAATACTGGTATCAGAAGCAAAAGTGGATGGTATTTAAATTAGTTTTAAAAATGGTATTTTATCTAATGTCTCAGTATACCCTATTTGTATAGTTTATTTTAATGGTGCCAGACTTTACTTTTATAGATTTCAAATCAGATCTTTACAATTTCTGTGTCCTAGACTTATTGCTACACAATGAACACTGCGTTTGGTTATTTTCCTGTGGCAAATCATATATTTGAAATGTATAAGAGTTGGACAAGTGCTTCCAACAAATCCAAGATTTAGATTGATCCAAAGCAAACGAACTGGAACTTAGACTATTCACGTTGTCAGGGGTGTATCATACGGTTGGTAAATGTGAGGGATTTCTTTGGGGGCATGGTAGTGTTTGTTGCTTAAAGTAAAGTTTGGAGTGATTGCTGAATCGAATGGAAAGTGAACTGAAAGACAGAGTGTTGTTTATGGTTATGTCTTAAACCACCTAAACTGTATAGACTTCTTCATAATGCATTTGTCTTTGATCTTTTATTAAACAGTAATCAGCATGAGCAAGGCTGATTGTTTTCTTGTTATAGTAGATTAGCAAACAATTTAACTTATTTGAAATGAAATTGGAAAAAGTACTTCCTCTCAACCTAAATTAAAATTAGTTCATAATAGACAGCTAAGGTCGAGACATTTGATGAATATTCAACATTGGTTGTGAACTTTCCTGAATCAATTGTTTAAGGATAAAAATTATACAATAAGATTAGTAGAAGTCAGAGAATATTTTGGGGAGCATTTAGTTTGTAGAGGAACATTTTTCTGTTTTGACTAGTTAAATTGGTTGAATGGATCGTGAAATATTAAGACAACGTTTGGCGAACTGTTTGACTGGGTATTTATTGGCTAGATTTGAGGTTAGTCCACATTTGTGGGGGAAATTCTTAGAAACATTTGTGGATCACAATTTAGCCAACGAGAGGTCTTGTGAGTGGTATTATAATTTTTTGCCCTGGCATTGTATTTTAGACAGTATTTTAGACAGGGTGGACATAGTGCTAAACTTTCTGGAACCACCCTCCAAATTAGTGATGTCCTGTTTGGAGGATATGGGAACTATTCCCCATTGGGGAATATCATTGGTTTTGTAGGTTATGTATTTTTGAGAGTGCTGTTTGTTACTTCATTGGGGCATGATGTGTGGTCATTACAGTGTTTTGTAGCTGGTAACTGTACGCGTAATTGAAGGTTTGTGCTTAGTACTAAGTCTTCAGAATAGGAGAGGTGTTCTGTTTAATGTTTAGATGTAACATCTAGATTTTTACAGTAGATTTAAGGCAAAGGGAACAGTGGATCTTTTTGTCCACCACCTATTGTTCCTGAAGCTGGCTTTGCAGCTTGTCAGCTGTAGTGGAGGAGTGTATTTTTTAAGAAATTTGTTGTTGGTCATGTACTAGTTGTCAAATAAAAGTTTTTTAATGAATTTGTTGTCCTCTTGTCAATAACCCTGTATGCTGTTAGTTGTCTGCTTGATTTCAAACTGTATGGTGTTCAAACTTCAGTATTTATAAACTTCCTACTATAAAATAATGTTGTTTTGAGTTAATTAGGAGAAACCACTGCTAGTAGTAGTTGTGTAGTGTAAACATTCGCAATATTGCTTTATAATCAGTTTATTGCTTCTCTTCATATAATTTTATAAAGTAGTACATGACTGTTATGTTTCACAAAAATACTAATTTAAAAAGAGAAAAATTATTAAAATAAGCAACACAGAACGTTGTATTGTCGGAAAAACCCGAACAATATTATTATTAGTCTATGAAGATGTTATACTGTTCAGTAAAGTAAATATAGCTATAAATAAAATGCAGATAATAGGTTAGACTTGGAAAGATTAATTTATTGATTTTTCACATGACATCATATTAGAAAGGAGGTTAAATATGATAAATACAAATGCTGATTTGATTGTAAAACATATGTAGGCTATATATTAACTAGAGCGGCCTGCACCAAAATAATCTGATTGTGGCTCATGTGTTTCAATCTCCCTTTTACGAGTACCTACATCCCATGCCCAACACTTTTGCTGGTTTTATGAGTATGAAATATTAATGATCTGTATCAACATCTGTTGCAATAAGTAAACATCTTGCGTTTATTTTTTGCAAATGTTGTTACCATAAACAAATATGCATACATTTGCTTTCATTCATATGACAACATAAATCAAACAGACAGTAGTGACCATAGCTGGTGGTCAACAGCGGTATGGCAGCACCGACTCATATGTCATCGATGTGTGTTTTGGTGTTGGCTGCACTAGTAATACAACTTTTATTTATCATATACTATTAAAAATATCATCATCCTTCATCGTTATCACTATCACAATGCAAGGACATAACCAGCAAGGGGTTTGGACCCTACAAATTTTCAATTTTTTCAGTTACTTTTTTAGTAAATGATTATTATTATATAAATAATTCAGTATTACTTACATATGTATTGCTGAAAGATCGTTCTCAACAAAGAAACGGGCCAAGAACTCTTAACCCTAGATTGGTTAGGCTAAAAAAACTTACGTTACCGTTAAGGCTTCGTCTGGGAGACTACTTTACGAAATAAATTCCGAACAATATTTTTTTTATACAAAAATTAATTTTATTGTTTACAAACCTTTTAAATATAGTACTAGGCAAACAGTTTTTTGAGCTTACGCTAGATTGTGCACCATTGTCCTGGATGCTCTCCACACATCGCTCGGGAACAACGCTCGCAGAAGCGGGTTTTCATCCGGCTTTTTTGAAGGGTAAAAACCACATATTTTCCGCCCTTGCTGTTGATTTGGTACTGGACGAGTTGCTGGTTCTTCTACCCAAAGTATTCTCGCAACGGTTTGGAGGTCGGCGCAGCTGGCTATTGTATACGCGGCTACTGATAGATTACGCGCGCCAAATTCAAATCTAAAGTGGCACTCGCCGCACAGTTTATCTTCTGTATTGCCAGATATTGCATTGAAAATATGATTAACGACTATCTTACTATCTTTTTTTCAAAATTCATAAAAGTACATTACATTTCTAGGACCAAAGGACTTGTTCATCTAATTTGTACATGGATTTGTACTGCAGGTGGCACGTGACGTAATGATGAAATTTCCACTTTTTGAGTATACGTTGCATGACTATCATCAGTTAGTTTCCAAGAACATAGCCAGGAAAAAATTTTAGTGGAGTCCAGACAACTGATATTTACCCGTAGTGAACAGAAAGTAAGGCCTCATTTTGTCCTTAAAAAGTTCTTGACACATTTCTTTGTTCAGGACGATCTTTTAGCAGTACATGTCAGTAATATTGAATTATTTAAATAATAATACTTTTACTAAAAAGGTATTTGACAAAAATTGAAAATTTGGGAGGGTTCCGGTTCCTTGGACCCCCTCGCTGGCTGGCTACGTCCTTGTTAGTTTGTATTTGATTGCAGTACCCTTGATTATAAAACATTTTAGTAGAGTATAGAAAAATACTGGAATATAGTATTTGTGAGTTTCATCGATCATAGAGGCAAATAACCGAGCCTTATGGAAGGCTGTGCTAATGGTTATCTTTATTTTAACTCGTTAACTCCATAAGGACAATGCTAAACCTAATTGGAATATCAAATAAATTCAATATTATTCTTGTTTGATCTGATAAAACCTAAAACCTTTTTGTTCTTCATTATTAGATCGTTCATATGTATAAACTGAACAATAAAAACGAAAGTTAGGATACGTACATTGTACAATCGTATATCTAACTTAGATACATTGTGTACCATATGATAAAAATTAATGGTGTAAACGTGTTTTAAGGTTTAACGTCATCTTATGAGGTAAACCTCAAGGTTGTTTCACTGTACAAAGAGTGGTACGGTATCTACTGTCGCGTATAGGAACGTGGGGTGCAGTCAGTCTAGGCGTTGCCGTGGTGGTGGTCCGCGGATCCCCAGGGGGTCCACGACAGGTTAGATACACAACTTAAGTGACGTGAACTGAGAGCCGAAGTGATAAATCTACCGTGCAAAGTGACAAGGGTACCCAAGTGGCCAGCCAGGTACAGGTTCAAAAACACAAAGTAGCAGATCCTTTTCTTTCGTTTTTTTAGAGAAGCAAATAAAAATGGTTTATTTAGAACCCTTTATTTTTTATTTGTAAGCAATGGGATATGCTATTGTTTGATGAGGTGGGGAAGGTTCATATTAAAAGTATAACATCTTTACTCTTCACATAACGTAGCTATGGTGAGAAGGGTTGATTCAATGCGGATGTTGTGTTGAGCTCCATTTCACCTTCATCTCAGTGCAGCGTCTGAAATCCGACACTGTCACGGACCTGACTCCTGGAATCTGGAGTCCACGTCCGTCAGAAGAGATCCGAAAAAGTCAGTGACGAAGACGTTCACCACGAATTCTTTGCATCTTTGCGACATAAGAGAGAACCAGATCATAAAAGAGGTTTACCTGGTTTCCCAGCAAAATTTTTATGGGGATGCTTTTTCACGATTCCAAAAGTCTGGTCTGTAACAGCATAGGATTTCAAACGCTGCACTAAGATGGAGGTGAAATGGAGTTACACCCAGCATTCGCTTTACTTGTCATTCAACAATGTCTCATGCGAACTGAGATAAGGAGTGATAAGAGAGCTTTTTATTTCCATTTCAAACTTTAAATTAATTTATTTTATGTCCAGTGTTTGTGTGTGTAGGCCTACACTGTGTTTTTTTACTTATTTGAGTGTGTTTTTGACAATTGGCGTGATCACGCGAAAAGCGTCAAGCTAAGGATAAATTGGATTCCTCAAGCTGTGAGTACATAATTTAACAAGAGACCATTCACATCTATAAAACGTTATAGTATCTATATATATATATATATATATATATATATATATATATATATATATATATATATATATATATATATATATATATATATATATATACAGGGTGAGACAAACAACCCTTCCGCAATGTATAGCGACTGAGCTGAAGGACCTATCTTCTTCTTTTTATCGAACACCTCAATATGTCGACCCCAAACAATTCAGGAACATAATTGTTAGCACCCAAAAAAACCCAAAAATAGCTCTTTGAATATGGGGAGGGGCAGGCATAATTTTGAAAGATTTTCAAGTGTATAAAGGTAGGTCGAGTTGTACCCCATTTTAAAGGTATCTATTTACTTATCATTTTGAAAAACCGATTTAATTTATTTCGCTTTTTTAATACAGGGTGGTCTAACCTTGTAAAATATTGTAGCAAATCCAAATTTTTATCCAAGGTTACCAAAGAAGTAGGCTACCTTTTAAAAATCTGTTACAGTTGTCATTTTCAGTATATTTACATTGTTTTTAAATAATTTAAATTTAGGATATTTAAAACCTATAGTATTCAAATAGCAAGGTATGGCTTTCATTTACACCTATCAATAGCTCTCTGAAAACCTAATATTTTTCGTATTTAAAGTTTGACTTTATCTTCAATGAATTTATTTTAGTTTAATTGTATAACGTTTTGCTAAGACCGTTATACAATTTCATATTGTAATGTATATTTATAATAAAAAAGGATTTAATAAAAATGTTCAATATTAAAAAAACGTCTCTCTAGGAGCAACAGTCAAGAGACAAAAATAAAGCAACATAACGCATGCGTTGTAACTACCATTACAGATTGGTACTATTGGAGGAAGGAAATTACTGAACTTAATGCCTCTGATTCTATACGCATGTTTAATGAGCCAAGAAACCCGTTTCACTGAATCCTTCAATATATCATACTTAATGTGCACTAAACTGGCTTTCTCTTTCTATTTTTAGACAGTAGAAATAGCCATCATCGTCATGTACAACTGGCTTAGTTACCTAATGTAGGCTACATTGTCTATACTGTCGTATTCATGGATGTTGATGGAAGAACTTGCATGGAAACTGATAGTCAGTGGGATAATATGCCATAAAACGTAACGATAATTTTAGGGCTGTTAATAGTCCGTAACTTACTTTGCAAAACATTTTCTATATCCTACAATGTTCTTTTTATGAACTTGTACCTACAGGGTGTAAAAGATTCCCGCGCGGGCTTGATAATTCCCGAACTATTTCAGAATAAAATATGTTATATCATTACTGAACTTATAAGTAAGTGGTATACTTTTTGAAGTAACTACCACAGGTTTGCGGAACCACATATATATTTATCATGGAATGGTAATTAATTTACAGGCTTGCTAATGTTAGAGTACCACTTGATCGGAAGAACTCCCGAAACTCTCCCGTTTGTCCAATCCCCAAAATATTCTCAGATGCCTCTTTTGGAGACAGAAGACTATTGATAACTCTATTCTGTAAGGATACGGTAGCTAATTTACATTCCATTTGTCAAACAGTATTAGTTATAAAGGAAATCTGCCTCCTTGAAGCCGTGGGGGAGGGTGCTAATTTGTACAGTTACAGTTCCATTTGTTGCATGAGCGTCACACAATCATGATTTCAGCGCTCAGGAGTGCATAATTATGTTATAGGGTGCTAAGGAAGGTCCCCCAAAGTGCTTACCCTCCCAGATCAAATTCAAGAAAGTGGATGAAGATCCTAAAACACACTAGGACTGATACCAATCTGTGTCAATTACATTGTTGAATACGAGGAATGTAGCGCAAAAAAATGGTCCATATTACAGGCAGGAATAGTTTCCTAAGTTGGACCCCTCCCGAACAGTCTAAATTTGAAAGAGAACCGGTAAAAATATGGGAGTGACCCAAAATGTTTAGGATGGTAACTTACTTCATATGCGTTGAATATTAAAAATAGTTCTTCCTTGAGGATTCTTTGAAAAGACTTGTTAAACGTAGTTTTTTATTATTTTAAACTAAAACTCATTTACTCATCTTTAAAGGTTTTTTATCAATGTTTTTATCAATGTTTATAAATTTTTAAGAACTCTGGCGCTATGGCACACTGACACGCGTATGTGTTACGTATTCCTTAACCGTGTATTTTACAAATTAATGTACCATAAATGTTACTGTTTTCTAAACTACTAATGGCTTTTTCAAATTATTTTGAAGTATTTTTTTATATATTTGGCCGCCATTTGGAAACGGATAAAGATAAAAATGAATTTTAAACTATTTTCTTGAAACAGCCTTTAAAATGATGTATTGTTTGACCTATATTTATATTTAAACTTTACAAGTTTCGCATCAATGTCACTATATTTGAGGAACACCCTGTAAATTGAATAGATAAATCTAATTTTATCAGATAACCGATAGCTTATTTAGTGGGTTGGAATTTAATTAGTGATTCTAGCTCATACCGCTCTTCTTATATAAATAGTGGTCGGTTAGTCTGAGACACTCTGTATATCGCAACCTGATTATCACATGTTAAGAGGTTTAAGAAACATGTCATGCTTGAAGTTTGAATAGTCAATTTGAATTAGTGCTATAAAATGCTTAATATTTCAGAAGGAACGAGTATTTTTTGGAAACCACCAATGAACTAATTCTGAAACCATTAGCAAAAATAACATTATTGTAATATGAGTAAACTACTTTTGCACGCTGTGAACTTGGCTTACCAGTATTGAATTAAAACTCTTAATTCATCGTTTTTCTTGATTTAAAGACAGTTTTATAGGAAATAGTGAAAAAATAACGATAGTATTTCAGTTTAGGTTTCCTCAATATAACTAACAGTACTATGGTCCAAATATACAAAATCAAAAATGTGATAAGCAATTGTGAATACAATAGTTGATATTTTCATAATAACTAACAGTGCTGTGATAAGGCTACACACACGTAGAAATTTGTGGTAAGAAGCTGTGAATACAATTACTGATAACGCATTTTTCATTATAATTAATAGGACTACGATCAAACTACACGACAAAATGTGATAAGCAATTGTGAATACAATAGCTGATAACGAATTTTAATGATAACTAACAGGACTATGATCCAACTATACATACTCAAAAATGTGGAAAGCAATTATGAATACAATAGCTGATATAGAATTTTAATGATAACTAACATGACTATGATCCAACTATACATATTCAAAAATGTGGAAAGCAATTATGAATACAATAGCTGATATAGAATTTTAATGATAACTAACAGGACTATGATCCAACTATACATATTCAAAAATGTGGAAAGCAATTATGAATACAATAGCTGATAACGTATTTTAATGATAACTAACAGGACTATGATCCAACTATACATACTCAAAAATGTGGAAAGCAATTATGAATACAATAGCTGATATAGAATTTTAATGATAACTAACAGGACTATGATCCAACTATACATACTCAAAAATATGGAAAGCAATTATGAATACAATAGCTGATATAGAATTTTAATGATAACTAACAGGACTATGATCCAACTATACATACTCAAAAATGTGGAAAGCAATTATGAATACAATAGCTGATATAGAATTTTAATGATAACTAACAGGACTATGATCCAACTATACATACTCAAAAATGTGGAAAGCAATATTATGAATACAATAGCTGATAACGAATTTTAATGATAACTAACAGGACTATGATCCAACTATACATACGCAAAAGTGTGGTAAACAATTTGGAATACAATAGCTGATAATGAATTTTTCATGATAACTAACAGGACTATGATCCAACTATACATACGCAAAAATGTGGAAAGCAATTTGTAATACAATAGCTGATAACGAAATTTCATGATAACTAACAGGACTATGATCCAACTATACATACGCAAAAATGTGGTAAACAATTTGGAATACAATAGCTGATAACGAATTTTTCATGATAACTAACAGGACTATGATCCAACTATACATACGCAAAAATGTGGTAAACAATTTGGAATACAATAGCTGATAACGAATTTTTCATGATAACTATCAGGGCTATGATCCAACTATACATACGCTAAATATAATAAGCAATTTGGAATACAATAGCGGATAACGGATTGTTAATGATTACTAACAGGACTATGATCCAACTATACATACGTAAAGTATGGTAAGCAATTTGGAATACAATAGCTGATAACGAATTTTTCATGCTTCCTAAGAGGACTAATAGAGAAGTAAATATCTATAAGAAAAAATGTGATTAGCTATTATGGATAGTCAGTTTCACAGAACTTGTGGTGTGCCATATTCCTACTTTGTAAAATGTATCGGCTAATATCCTTTTTTCATCACGTAATGATGTTAATAAGTATATAAAATTAAGAATGTGATATTTCATGTATACTTTTTCCCTAAATTAGTGTTAGTTCTAAGATTTAACTATTATTGTTTTAGAATTCATTTATTAATGTTTTCTTAGAAAAACAATGTTGTATTGTACCTTTGTAATTACTGTGTGTATTACCTCTTAATTTTATGCTGCATAGAACGTATTTGCTCTTTTAGTAACAAAACACTTCATGGCGCTTAGTGTCCAAAGGGTTAACGACATTTACACCCTGTTGCAATCGTCCACTAAATCTATATTTAAGACAGATCAAATCTTATCAGTTCTAACACACATTTGAAAATTACGTGTTTAATCATGAATTCATTACATGTCTGCTTTTCAATAGCAAAGTAATTTGTCCACAATCCCGAGCTCTAGCCAACAATCAGTTTCCACCGTGGGAACAGAAAGCTCGTTGAAATTCGCTAACAACTAGGACCGCTATTGATTAGCAGTTTCACAGCTGTCGTCGAAGCAAAGATGTCGCTCAGTCCTGCCGTGCACGGGAAGGTCGGACGAAGATGTACTAGGCTATCAGCTCCGTCAAAATTTACAAGGCCTGAACCGAGAGGACTACAAAGGAGAGGACGCTGGTGGGAAGGGACGGAACAAGTGCTAAATATAGAATATCGTCGCGAAATGAAACAAAAACGGGGTCCAGGACGTTCTAGCTAATAGTCGCGTACTATGTGACAAAAGGTTTCATGATGAGGGTCGGGCGGGACGGTCGGCCGGGGTGGTTGATTGGGACGAGGGTCCAACGCGGACAAAAACAACTGGTCAGCTGTTGTTTGTGAGCCTTTGCAAGTTGGCCTTGAACGACAGCAGGCGGATATCGGTTCTCGTAATACCTACGAGTTTACCGAACAAATCTACGAAAAAGGATGAAAATCTATTTTATCTGTTATTACCGTTGGGTTAATAAGTCGCACTATTGTTATGATTTGGAGCAATCGCGAACTGTTATCAGTGATCCAGCAAAATGCAAGCTTTAGAAATGTTTTCTTTCAATACTATTAGTGGCAGTGGTGGATTCAGAGGAGTGGCCATGGGATTATGGTCCCTTCAGAGATTTTGAGATTTTTATAAAAAGAGTTTTTAAGGAAACCCTTTCATTCTCGTATTGTAACCATAAAACCAACTTAATGCACTAAACTTTTGAGTATAAGTAGATTTCTTTCTACGCATTTTCATTTCTGTTGTATCAAAATGCAAATCATCTGTTACTGTAAAGATAATGGTAAACTAAAACCAACTTGTTACCTTCCTCCTCCCACCGAAAATCAGTACTGGATCCGCCCTTGAAGCAGTGGTCGGGTCAGGAATATTTGTGGGATTTCCCAAGTTCAAATAGATTTTCTCAAGTTGAGACATTTAAATCCTCTTAGATATATTTAAATTTAAGATTTGGTCACGTCTATCTGCATTTAGCGCCTGGTGGAGTGGAGGGGGAGCAGTTGTGACACACACAAAATGGAACGGGGTTTCTGGCTGCAAATGGCTGTTATATTTATTGAAAGGTTGAATCACAGAGATCGTGCAGAGATGTTTTTAGAGTTTGGATTGTTAGACTTGCCCTGTCTCTGCCATACAAAGTTAGTTTTATCATGCACCGAATATTTCTTCAGAATCAGTTTGAAAACAAACAATCCAAAATCAAACGTAATGAGGTTTTGCAATTGCACGGGGTTTTTCAGAAATTTAGGAGTTGTTCTTGAATAACTTTTTCATAAAAGACAAAAATGGGAGCTCGTACTTGTTCTTATACTTTATTCGAAACGAATTATTTCATAAGTTCGAGCATTGGATTATTATGAAGTTGTCAAATGTTTAACCAGGCTAGATAACTTATCTCTTCATGTATCGATTTTAAATGATGGTGAGGGGGGTTACTGTTGACAGCTGGTTGAATATTGAACCCAAAGGCTTATCGTGGTTACAAATGGCATGGAAATGTTGTTCACACTGGTATTATATATACATATTACTCTATTATGTATATATAGTGATTTTCCCCTAAAAAAGTGATTTTTTAATGGAATTTGCACAAAAATGTCTGTATTGTCTGGTCTGAAAGTATTGATACTTTGTCAGTTGTAACATAATGTTTATACTCACATGGATGAGAACATTTAAGGCATTACACAAGTTTAATATGATTAATTTTTAACTCAGGTTGTTTTAGGTAAACATAAGCCACACAATTAAACATAACTTTAAAACATTGGTGCATATTGGTATTTTAAGCCATGAACAAACCTTTAGCCATAAATTAAATGTACTGTAAATCATGTTCACTTCAGTCAAGAAAGTAGTCAGCAATAAATTGGGTGGGGGTCCAGACAACTGATATTTTCCCGAAGTGGGCCTCATTTTGCTCCTTAAAAAGTTCTTGACCCGTTTCTTTGTTGAGAACCATCTTTCAGCAGCACATTTCAGTAATACTGAATTATTTAAATAATAATAATAGTTTTCTAAAAATTTAATTGAAAAAGAATACAAATTTGGGGGGGCTCTAGACCCCTTGGACCCCCCTCGCTGGCTACGTCCTTGACTTCAGTCATGCTTACTGTTTGGTTTCCGTCTAATTTTCTCCGCAATGAAGACGAGTGACATTATTTTGTATTTAACTGGTGCGGGGCCCCTAGGCGTGCGCCTGTCTCCTAGGCTTCAATCCGGCCCTGCAACTGGAAATGATGTATTAGCGTGGTAGCACAATTTGGACTGTATGTCACTCAGTTGTCAAACACTATTTTATATTGTTGCCATACACTGTCACAAATTGTTGTCAGACATTATTTTGGTATACTGTCACAAGTTACTATAGACTGTTGTTATACATTATCCCGACTGTATAGACAGCTACCACGATGATTATACACCATACCTGGGTGTCCTTTACGGGATGAATAAAAGGTACGGATACCCCATATTCACTTTTTAATGGCCGCACTTAGAAAAACCAAACTCAGTATACGTCTATATGGTACAACACTTCACTTTTCGGCTTTTCGGTTGGTATCGCAAGATTGCCCCCTAAATACCAAATATTGGGCTCTACTAAAATTTTTAAATTTAAACCCCCGTCAAGTTAAGCCCATCGTTTTTGACGTTTTTATGAAAAACATTAAGAGCGAAATGTAAAGGTCACTATCTCAAGCCATTACACGATGGCGGATAGTTTAAATTTAAAATATTTCAAATCGAAAAAGTAAAATGAATTCAACATTTATTGTTTACCGGTGAGCAAAGTCCTTAGTAACATCCCTAGAAGCTTTACCTGATTCGAAAAGTTTAGATCTCCAGCCTTAACAGCTATTTTTTTGACTTAAGGGAACGTGTATTAATTTGTTGATGGTGTTCGTAAAATTAAGAAGTGGCTATTCATATAGTATCCTATACAGTATGGAGCTCAGTGAACACGAAAGTATAACGATTTTAATGATGGGCAAGAGTACACATTTGTTTTAATATATAATATGAATGTATAAGTTTGTATTTGAAAATACGACATTTTTTAACTTACAACGTTACAGAATATTTATATTTTTGTTGAATAGTTAACTATGGTCGAAAAGATGTATAATTATCCAAACGATTGATTTAGATACATTTCATAGGTCTGTATTAGTATGATATCTATTTAAAACCTCACTGACCTATAATTACTGAGAGACTAGGTTGGCTGAGCGTTAGCGAATGTGCTGGAAATGTCCATTTCTGTCTGTCTGCCCGCATGGTATCACAAAGACGAACCGACCCAGAGACGTTATCTAGCCTTTAAATGTTGCATGAAACTTAATTCCAACATAAAAATGAATTCTATAACGTTACGTGCAGTTTATGGGAACTGCCTTAACGACATCGAAGCCCATCACCGAATTTTATGTAACTAAAATAATTCGGGGGTTCGTTCCCTTACTATCAGATGTTCTTAGTAGCCTCAACATGGATGTGCCAACTCCTCCCTGCTTTGACTGGAGAGGCTGGTACAGAGCTAGCCTCCCCTTCTTTCGGGGGGACATGTCTTTGAGATGTTGTGCCTTAATTCTTCCTCATGGATCTCGATAGGAGGCGGCCCCTACCCCCTAATCTTACCTATTCTGAATATCCTGTCACTCCGGAAAGAGTGCTAAGGTTCTTACAGGACTAAGTACAATTTATAAGCTTCTTGTCCTAAGAGAGAGAGAAAAAATTAAAGCTATCACTCAGTAGACTGGCACAATTTCTTTTCTGCCTGCCGCTGGGGAGGAGAGGGTTGTAAAAACTTCTTTTCTGTATGATTGTCTGTCTGTCTATCTACAGGACATCTCGAGAATGAAAATGCTATACGATAGCTTGAAATTGTACTCAGCGAAGCCTTTCACGTTGCATACTTTTCATATATTGTAATATGTAGATTTGAAAAGTATATGTGATCACACATTCAGTTTTACTTAATTCACCTCGTAATGTTACAATAAACTGAAAATAAAAAAAAATTAAAAAATAGAAACTGGTTAACTACCTTTTTAAAAATTACAAAGGCTGTTCATTATTTATTATAAGTTTTTTTGAGTAAATTTGGTTGTTAGCATATTAAAATGTAAATTAATTTTTTCACGAAAATCACATTTGAAGTGGCATTTCTAAGATCTGTAAATCTGTGCAATACTGTATCACGTTACCGATTTCGAGTAGACCGGCTAAAAATAATATAACAATAATTTGATTGAGATTAAACTACATTTTAAAAGTGAGACTTCTTTACAAATTCTACGACTAAAGACTAAGAGGGTAGGGTGATTATGATTTTGCATTGTTTTTATGGAATAAAAATTACGGTCGTTAGCAAAGCATGCTATTCAGAAAAAATTCTGTAAATCTGTTTCTGAATAAAATTAGCCTTGAGGATTATACATTGTAGGACTTTCGTACTTTAAGCTCCAATTGTCTAGCATTTCAAACGTTTTCAAAAAGACAGCCCTTGTTGCAGAAGAGAATACCAACGTTTACAATGCAACAACTGGTTACAACGAATGCAGTGGACAGCCGAGATGGTTGTGGCCCTTACCGTTTCTAAACAATTTCAGGAGAGACAGGACAAAAAAGGACGTGATGGAAAATTGGGTTGACTGTACAACAATGTACCTACCTACTAGCAGTGCAGAAAATGACAAGGCTGGGTGGTTCTGAGTTGGTGGGGGAAGGGATGGGGGTAGAAATAAGGGCAGGAGATCCACCGACGGTCAGTCAGAGTCGATCTAGTCTGGAAGACACTTCAGCTACCTAGCTCGCCATCAACCTTGCCATCCTCCTTCAGTGAATTATCTGTGAGTAGACCTACTGTTGTATCCCAAGTTTTAATTTAATAGCCTATTTTTATAACTGATTAATTATGTGATGCTGTAGATCAGTTAGAAATAAGGTCTTACGTTTTAATAAACGAAATAGTTCATTATATCAAAATATTGTTATGTCTAAAAACAATGGTTATACATTTTAACTATAGTAACAACTTTCGTAGATCAAAAATGTTATAGAGAATTTTCAGTTAGAAGAAGAAACCACTAACAACTTCTTAAATATTGGTAATAACTTAAACTTGGGCAAAGCAGATTGGTAATCTTGCACAAAAGCTATATAGATCACAGTAAATTTTTACTAAGCAAGTATAAGATTGCAGATTTAAAACTAGCGGTTTTATTACACTATTCAGCTTCTTTTATTCTAATGTAATATATTTCACTTTTCTATGTGAATTGTCAACTTTAAACAGTTTTACAGTGGCGCACCCAGAAATATTCTCTGAGGGGTGTTCATACTATAGGGGGAGATTCCGGAGTTTCCCTGGAAAAATTCTTGAAATAATAGGTCATAAATTTGTTTTGAATAGTACTTCTTAACTAATATAAGGAGGTCATAGTGTATAAAGATTACAGTAAAACCACTCTACTACCAATAATCAGGGGAAGCTTACAGAAGGTTTATTAAAATCTTCTGTAACAAATACAGTTTATGAAGTGTATTTAACTAAATAAAATTTAAAGATAACATTAACAAAATAGTTCAGTTTAAATCACAAAGTAAAATCTTGATGTGTTCTCTCGAATCAAAAAGTACAGATGTCCGAGTTTGAAAGTTGACCAGAAAGTAAGTAATAGAGCTACATAACGGGAGTTATATTAAAAATTAGTTTGTTTTCTGCGTTTCTGCATATACAACTATTCATAAAAAAACTTCGAGTTTTTATATCAATAACAACGAAACGATATACGTGTACTGTAATTGTAATTGTGCTAGGTAAATTGTAAGAACAAAAGGTGTTATTAAATTACCATTTAAATTTTATTCTGGTCAATGTGGTCCACAAAATTCGGTATTGGTCACATCATGGAATTTGGCCATTATTTTGAACGTGTAATTTTGCAAATCACTAATTGAAACGTTTAATTTTTAATACAGATTAAATTGAACAAGTTTTTTTTTAATTCATTGTAACCGGTAACTGTTCGTTTTAACGCGCAATCGCCAGACTGCTCAGAGCGGTGTTACCTCGTAGTGACAACGAATGTTACAGTACAGAACTGCTCAGAGCTCGGCAAGTCACTCACTACTGTGACAACTGATCACGTCGCGACTACTGTAACAGTTACTTTGTACCGGTTACTCGTCTATACAGAGAGTACAAGTTACCGCAAACCGAAAGTACCCGGTACAGGTTACTGTTACAGATACTGTACACGCGTACCGCTGTTCTTGGCAAAACGTACTCAGACTAGTTTAACAGTAGCAGTGACTGGAACATGTACCTGTACCATTTTTATTCAATGTCATTTTTTTTAAGGGTGGTGTAATGTATACAGCCCAGGGGCCTAGAATTTATTTAGGAATGGTATAACAGCTGCTTGTTTTGGATAGCTGCCAATATACCCAATAACACATACATTTAAATCTGATGATTTTCATTTCAAAGGTTGATCGCAAATTTTAATGTACAAACTTGTGATCAGGACAAAACACCAACCGTATGGGTAAACAAAGTTTTAAGACTGGTTGTCCATATCCATATCCACATTTGTGTGCTTCTCAACAAACTCTTCCAACTCATTTGTCTGTTCCAGGAAAAAAAATCATGATGCTGCACGTTTTTAATGTGGATGCTGGAAACATGCTGTTCTTCGACGTCCTCATGTGTGCAGAACTGTAAGTATCTGTATCTCTAAATTACATCAATCCATGTAAAATGTGTATTTTTTATTTATTTGGCAGTGATAAATAAAATTATTGAGGAAAAATATCAAAAGAGTAATAGCTTGTAAAAAGGTGGAGAAGTGAAGAAATAACCAGAACCATACTGTACGTTCTGGTCTGTGAATAGGCCTATATGTTTTGGTGGCTTCTACTAGTATATGTAATACAAGCATAGGCGTAATTTGGGGGTGGCAAGGGGTGGCAGTTGCCACCCCAGAATTGTGGAGCCCGGTATTTTGCCACCCCAGAAT
Organism: Homalodisca vitripennis; assembly: GCF_021130785.1. Classification (NCBI taxonomy): domain Eukaryota; kingdom Metazoa; phylum Arthropoda; class Insecta; order Hemiptera; family Cicadellidae; genus Homalodisca; species Homalodisca vitripennis. Next base: position 21,703,095 of record NC_060212.1, read on the forward strand.
TTTGAAGTAAATGTCTAAATAATTTACATATAACTTACTTAAAACTGGAAAATACAAGTCTACCAATAGGGAACCTTTTAACTTTATCAATTCTCCATTAATTTTGCTTAGTTTAGCACAGAAAGATAGCACGTCTTTTAAAAACTTGTAAATCATAAACTTAAAATGAAATATTGGTGTAGTAGAATTTACGAAATGAAATAAGGAACATTAAATGGCGTGAAGAGCGAGAATGAGCAATGTAGGCTGCTTCTCGTCTGCCGTCTGGAAACGGCAACTCTGTAATACACAGTTGGCGAGGGAGATTTGGCAACAGGGCACTGTTTGTAGTATATTGTCTTACAGCTAGAAGCAAGACAACGTCTGTCGTGTCGCCTGCCTACTTTAACCTTTACTCCTCAGTAGATGTATTCGATTAGTGCAGTTGCAGTACGATGTGAATTACATTTCAAGTGAACCGTCGTATGATTGCATGGACTAAGAGATGGTAAGTTTAGTTCAGTTATTTCTTATTTCGTAGGTTAAACTTAGGTGTTGGTCAGTTTCTGGAGTTTCCCCATCTTTGTTTACATCCAACTAGGCCTAATGCTGAAAAAATAGAAAATCTTTTTTACTGACTAGAATTCAATAAATGGCCCCCAAAAAAACATAACCTCAACTTCTAACTTTATTAGTTCTGCCAGTTAGTTCTGCATTGTTACGGTTATGGTTTTAGTTGTTTAAACATTTTATAGGTGTAATTGGTTGGTATAGGAGAAGTTTTTGCATATATAAGGGAAGTAGCTTGTTTTATAGTACGGTATGGAATACTAGGTTTATTTTTTGTTTGTTTGGCCACCTAAATGCTTTTACCGATGTCATATAACCTCACATTTAACGCAACACTACTTTAACCTATATATGTAAAAATAACAACGATACCATCCAATCACCTGAAATTAAGTAATTTCAGCTTATACCTCTAATTAGGTTATTGTTACTGTCATTTTAATAAACTCCCGCCTTCCTGTGTTTGACAGCTGTTTTTTGCAATGCCGTGGCTGTCAGGCTGCAGACGTTTGTGTCGAAGAGCCAATGACTAAAAAGGTCATACAAAATAATTAGTAAACATCCAGATCTTTTATGGTCTTGCAATTATTTAAAATACATGTTTTTACAATCAACTCGTAGAGTAAGGCACTAAATGAACATTTATCTTTAGGCAAAAAAAGATTATGTGTAATAAAAAATACCAGATTAATAGCAAATTTTAAACTATTTCGAAACCTGGTAATGTAGGCAGACTTGGGTTTTGTGTACGCCTACAGCTTCTTAAGTACAGTTTACAGTATGCAAATAAAAAGTATGACTGTTTTACTCATTGGCTGTTAGGCTGTGTTTATTCCGATACAAATTTTACACAAAATTTCCCAAAATTACAAAAACAAAACTTTGTAGATAAATCAAAATAAAGTAAAAATGAAGAATAATGGTTTTCTTAAAAAAACACCGTTTTTGAGATATCTACCATTTTGTTTTATTAAATTTTTATTTATATCTCGAGAATGTTTTGACCGATTTAACTCAAACTTGGCATGGTTTTTATCTAATACAATATCCATATTCAGAAGAATTACCAATTTAATTCAATCATTAGTTTCAAAATGATTGCCATTTAAAATTTCTTAACCTAAATTGTATGAAAACCATAAAACTTGAAGTCAAATGTCAGGGCATCTTTTTTGTTGCCCTTTCAATCCCCTATCAAATGGTACGATGTCAAAACAAAGAGATGAGAAATAGTGTCACACACAATAGCGCCCAAAATCAAAAAAATTGTGCAAAGCCTATGCATGTTTATATTAGACTTGTATTAATTTTAGGTTTAGGACTCTGTGTTCTAGTAGCATTTTGCCATTATTTAAATGTTCTTTTGCTATTCTTAATGGGGTTTTTTCAGGCTCAGAAGAACAAAAAAGGGCAGAGTTCGTTGCTGTCCTACTTTAGCTCAGGCCCAGCAAACAAAAAGAAACGGTTAGAAGATGAACTACCAGAAGGAGTTGTTTTGGAACATGAAACCAGAAACCGGCTGTAGTAGACGTTTTAGATTCGTCATCGGCTCAGTTAACAACCACAACTACAAATGAAGATACCACAACTACTCCTACAGATGAAGTGCAGAGTCCTAGCTGTTCCTCTAGTTTCATCTGACCAATTGACAATCACTGTAATTAATAAACGTGATCCTGCTCATGGCCCAGGTTTGGCTAAGGCGTTTTTTAGGGAAGGCTCATTCCAACCACGAGAATTAAATTTCCCTAAAACGGATGGTAGGAAATTTAGGCCAGAGTGGTATAAACTGTATCCTTGGCTGGAATACAGTCCTCTAACTGACAAAGCGTTCTGTTTTGCCTGCCGTTCGTTTTACAGCCCAGAAGAAAAAAATGCAGAAAATGTATTTACACTCAGTGGGTTTTCCAAATGGAAGAAAGCTGTAAAAGTATTTGAGAATCATGAAAAGAGTAACTCGCATCGAAGTAGTAGTAACACTAAACTCAGTTCTTTAAGAGAAGCCGACAAAAGTGGCACTGTTATTGAAAAAGTAAATCAAAAGTATTCAGAAGAAGTACAAGAAAACAGATTGTACTTAGAGGCTTTGTGTGAATCCCTGATATTTTGTGGGAGACAATCTATTGCTCTAAGAGGTCATGACGAATCTACAGATTCAAAAAAACAGAGGAAACTTTTTGGAGCTGATGAGGCCTTCGTTCCAAAGATAATAGTTTAGTAAACAAATTCTTTGTAGAGCATCGCAAAAATTTTCAATATACTTCAGCGACTTTCCAGAATGAGCTTCTGTCCATAATTGGGGAACAAATTAAGTTGCACATTGCCAAAGAAGTTAAAGATGCAAATGTTTTTGCCATTATAGCTGATGAGACCCAAGACTTAGCAAAGCACGAGCAAGTAGCTATTGTCTTGAGACATGTTAATGATAAACTAGAAGTTCATGAGTCGTTTGTGGGGTTTTACCGTGCTAGAAGAACTGATGGCGATACACTGGCAAATGTACTTAAGGACGTTTTGATTTCACTGGACTTGAATATTTAAACATCTGCGTGCTCAGTGCTATGATGGGGCTTCGAACATGAGGGGTCCCTACAAGGAGTGGCAGCTAGAATTTATACAAGAAGCCCCCATGGCAATGTACATTCACTGCAATGCACATATATTGAACTTGTGCATTGTAAGCTGTTGCACAAGCGTGAATTCAATAAGAAACACCTTCTTTTGTGCTTCAAAGTCTTTACAACTTCATTGAGAAATCAACTAAAAGACCATGCTGTTTTTGAAAACATTCAAAAAAGTGCAAAAAGCTTTAGTGGTGGAACAGCAACATTGAAGTCTTTGAGTGATACCAGATGGGCTTGCCGTGTCGAAGCAGTGCGTTCTTTGTTAGATAATTTTGATGCCACTCTTACGACACTACGAGAGATTTCTGAAACAGACCCTGACAGTGGTGGACAAGCCAATGCTTTGTTGAAAAATATGGAGGACTTCAACTTTGTATTTGACCTTCTATTACTCAGGAGAGTTCTAACACAATGTGACATACTGTCAAAGACCCTTCAGTCAAGGCAGTGTGACCTATGAAGTTGTGAAATCTGTAAAAAACAGCACACTTGAAGTTTTGCAATCCTTCAGAACAGATGAGTTTTTCAACCAAGTTGTTCAATCACTGCACAGAAATTGCTGACACGTGCGGGTTTAGAGCTGCCGAGTTGCCAAGAAAGGGCAAAAATTCCCTCAAAAAATCGGGGGTGGGAGTAAAGCTCCATTTGAATCTGTACAACAGTACTACAAAGTTTCAATCCTCTGGCCAGTTATTGATATCCTAAGCGAGGAGATAGAGGCCAGGCTTCAAGAAAACAACCTAGATGTACTTAACCACTTAAGCAAAGTTCTAGGTGGAAGTGATATTGACACAGCCAGTGTACAGTATGTGTGTAAATACTATAGTTTAGACTATGACATTCTTCTGTCTGAACTAAACTGTTTTAACAGAACGGAGGAATCAAGAAGCAAAAAGTATCCAAGAAAGAGCTGACGTTTTTGTACAAACATCTTTGAAAAGTGTGTTCCCTATGCTTTTTGAAACTTTTTTCGTTTGTACTATACAATTCCAATGAACTCGGCATCGTGTGAGAGATCCTTTTCATGCTTACGGCGGTTAAAGACATATACTAGAAACTCTATTGGCCAGGAGAGGTTGTCTTCGTTAGCCCTTTTTGGCTATTGAAAGGAGTGTAGAAATTAGACATTTCAAAAGTAATTGATGACTTCAATTCAAGCCAGAAGAGAAGGCTTCATTTTGTTTAAAACTAACTTGTGGATGCAGTCTGGTTATACATAGAATAAAGTGAAATTTGTTTGATCATGTTTACTTGATTTTTCCTTTTATAAAAAACAAACGGGCTGGGCACACATAAATTAAAATTGGGCACACTTTTGAGTTGTGTGTGAACAATAATTACCTCACTTGTTGGACCTTGTGGTTTAGTTAATAACTCAATTCATTAAAAAATTATTGTTTTAGGCTAAGTTGTTAGCAGTAAAATTTTTGTAAAAATAGCTTGAAAAAGCTTAAAATACTAACAAATTTAAAGCCAGTTTCTTACAATTTTCCGGGGGAGGGCCCCCGGACCCCCCCTCCACCTGGGGGTATTCCATACCCCCCAGTAGATCTTGCCACCCCAGTTAAAAAGCTGAAATGACGCCCCATGAATACAAGTGGCAGTGTTAAGCAGCATATTTATTCTAATTTTTAAAATGATGGGGTCATTATTATGAGTCATTGTTCACATAAAGTGGCAATCAAATTGTTTTGTGTTCAATTATATAATTTTATATATTTTTACTTATTCTGGAATATTACATATTGCTTATAAATGGATTGATGAAGTTAATATAAGCGTATCCATATAAAGCGATGGACATTATTGATTTCCAATAATGAGTTCAGAACATTAATAGTATGACGTATGCTTAACAAACAATGTTTTTTAAGCAGAACACAACGTGAAATACTGTGGAAAATACGTGTTTTAGGATCTTTAAGTAAACATGGAAGTAAAAATAGTTTTCTCTTCAAAATTTAACTGGAGAACATCTAAAGGTATCAGCTTTTGCAGAATTGTGATTGAAAAATCCAACAATGAAAGTTGGACTATGAATTTATCTCTATAAAATAAGTTTTTCTCCTTAATTATTTTGTTTTTGTCTATTAGTTTTCACATTTATTCATTTATTTTAATAACATTTTATACCTTTTCAGAGATTATCGTTACAGTCACCGAAAAGTAAAGTAAAATATAATAAAATAAATAACGAATTTCGGTCAACACGAAAGTTGAGTCAGAGTGAGTCAGTGCGGATGTTAAGACATGCAATATCCGATGTTAAGACACTGGTGCACTCCTTATTTACTTCAATGTATCTAGATATTCCAACTGAAAAGTCCAAACTACATTTTATTCCATAATTAAATAGACATGATAGAGAAAAGAGAGACCATATCAGAACTGATTAAAAATTTAAAATACCAAAACCATTTTTAGAGTAGTTATTAATTTAGTAGCCCTGTTTATGCTAGTACTTAACAAGAATGGAGCCAGGAAAAAATTTAGGGGGTCAAGACAACTGATACTTCCTCAAAGTGGTCAGAAAGTAAGGCCCCATTTTGTTCCTTAAGAAGTTCTTGACGTGTATCTGTATTTAGAGTAATCTTTCAGAAGTGCATATCAGTAATACTGAATTATTTAGATATTAATAATCTTTTACTAAAAAAGTAATTGAAACAATTGAAAATAAGGAGGGCTCCAGACCCCTTGGAGCCCCTTGCTGGCTGCTTCCTTGCCAGCGGCTTGTGAAGTCCTCTAGGTTTAGTGTTTATTGGTTTCATACTAATGCTTTGTGTTCATAATTCCAATATTTAGGCTATGGAGAACTCTAGTATTTTGACAGAGATTATTGAAATGTTCTCTAGATTTATGGTTCATATAAGTGAAATATTCTAGTGCGCTGTCACCTTCACTTAAATGTGCCCGTATTTCCAATATTTGGGCAACATGGAAGTCCGTAATGTGCCGTTGTTGTGTAAAGACCTCTAGGTTTTGGGTTTACATAATTCCAATTTTGGGCAGCAAGAACTTCAAAAAATGTCAAGCAGCCTGTAAAGTCCTCTGGGTTGTTTTTATATAAATGGATTTCTAATAGCTTAATAACATTTTAATTAATACTGCTGATCACATTTTCTAAATGTGTTTTTAAATAAACAAACTACTTGCAGCCAGTTTTAATGTGTTCACTGTTTTGTGTCAACAGAGTGTCCGTACTACAGGAACACATTTTTAACGTGACCAAGATCCCCATAAACAAGCAAGTATTGCTAGTGAGTGGGGGGATAGCACTCTTGCCAACCCAAAGAGTGTGCGCATACCCTGTCGGCACTGATACCAACCCGATCTTCCTGTACAACAAACAATACTACCTCCATCCAGGCAGTACAGTTCCTCTCGACCTGATGGTTCTTGAAGACGGACCAGGTAAATACTGATAAATCCTGTTTAGCTGCCAAATAAGTTGTCTTTTAATTTATGCTACAATGAGGAATTAATTTAATTTACTTATTTAGTCAGATGTAATTCAATAGAAAATTTACTATTGATAACAATTTTTTTGCTTCAGTGAGAAATATCACTTTTATCCACAATAATCCATAAATTCATGTATATATATATATATATATATATATACATATACAGGAGCGGCGTTAGGGTAGGACGCAGTTGGGCGACCGCCCAGGGGCGCCGGACGAAAAGGGCCGCTGGTAGCCTTTTTTGTATGTAATTTAATTGCAGTTAGGGGGCGCTGAAAAAATCTCACCCAGGGCACTAGTAATGTTAAAACCGGTATATACTCGTATATATGTGTGTGTCTGTGTTTATGGGCTTATACAATATAACGCGAGCTTGCAAACATGATAACTGCCGTAACTTTCAAAATATCCAAACTTAAATCGGTACAAAGGCAGTAAATACACTTAGCTTGGATGAGTTTGTTGGTCAGTCTTAACCAATGAAAAATTTCAAGATGGCAGAAATTCATATTTGGGCAAAAGTTTTAACTAAACTATTTCACAATATCAACATAGAAAGATACATTTTTAACATATATTATTTAAGTATAAACATCTTTTATTCTTTTACTGTTATTGATATCTCGGTTTCAAGATGGTGTCCATTTGAAGTTCGGAAAAGGAATGGCTATACAGCGCAATCCAAATTGTATGTACACTGAAGGGATCTTGGAGACTATAAGAGATACAACAAAGATTAAATGGAAAAAAGTTAGTGTAGTAACAAAACTAACAAATCATTGTAGTAAAGTTAGTTATTGGTTGAGTTATTCACTATTGGCACAAACCTTTACTAGAGGAATAAATCTGCTGGATTTAAAATTGTCAGAAGTCGACCAAACATTTTTACTGGATACGAGCTACTAAAGAAGGAACCTTTGCGGATTGATATGCTCCACCCTTAGCTACAAGTGTCTCATACATCACTTTTTGGCAACAGGGTTAAGTTCATGAATTAATAATACATCTTCAAGTTGATAGCCTCATGTAAAATCTATCTTTCTTCCGATTGGGACAGAAGGGGTATATTTCTACCAGATAGAATCAATCGCTACTGTAACAGATGTTATATTCTTATATTAACCGTATTTGGTCAGTGACTATAAAAAATTAATGTTGCCGCAGCTGAATTGTTCTGGTTGTTTGTGCACATAATATACTTTTATAAGTATTCTGTAGCTCATCTAAGAATGATTAAGTATTCATACAAATTATATTATTAAATAGCAGTTAACATTCAACACATTTCTTTGTTGCCAATGTTGGTAAAAGTCACAAAATAGCAATATCAATGCTATATTATTAAAACTATTGAAAAATTAAATTTGTGTACATGGCAAAGAATTAGTCAGTTCATATGTTTAAAAGTCCATGAGGCAATAAAAATCCTTTTTAAAATAAAAAGCTGAATATATGCTCCTGGACAAAAGCGTTAAATAATTTTTTAGTGGTATTTTGTAGTTGGCTATGATTTTAGAAATTAGCGATTTAACTAATGTTTCGTATGTTATGTACAATAACCTCAACAAATGTTCATCAGTTCATGGCTAATTTGCAAATCTTGTTTCAGAATTGTCAGATTTGCAGGATGAGGTGGATGAAGGATTGGCACTTGGAGACAGCATGAATGCTCTTGTCCTTCGGGCACATCTGGCTTTCCGCCTCTGCGGGATGTCTCAAGTAGCCTTGCAAGCATGCCAGCGCCTGGTGCACGAACAACACCTTCAACATCAGGGTATGCACCATAACCTTATTCTCTGATATCTAGGTTGCATTTGACAAAATAATGAGAACAATGTTTGTTTCTATTCCTCTACTTATATCCAAAATCAATGTATCTATCTTTTGTGAATTAACCAATAAATGCTGCATTTAGGTGTATGACAGTGAAAGAGATCCAATAAAAATCAGGTCAAGATGTCAGAATGATCTGCCAGGCAAATAACTACTTATCATTAATACACTTATCAATAGTAATGCCCACACTCCTAATAGGGTCAAAACATTTTTCATGCCTAAAAGTTATATAATTTTTCCTATTTTTAAATTTTATCAGTGAAATATAACTATATATTTAATAATAGCAAAACACTAGGAACCTGTCAAAAGTATAACTTTGCTTTGAAAAATCAAAAATTTTTCCGTTCCAGGTTTCATGATTGCAATCGCCAACATGAGTCTTACAGTGCCAGGTGCCAAATCTAAAACAGAGGAGTTCCTGACCGTGCTCCAGGAGTTTCTGGAAAAAAAGCCACACTATTTACAACTGATAGAAACGTAAGTTTGCTTTAAAAACTGAAAGCTTAGGCCTTTTGGGTTTCTTTAATGTTACTTTAGTCTCCATATGTAAAAGCCCTAAAACTTATTCCTTCCTTTGAGATCTTCTTCCAAGAATTTTCCAGACACATAGATCTCTTTAGATTGGTCGGTCAGAGTAATATAATCGGCATGGCTAAACTTCCTGGATGTATATATTTATTGGACAATAGTGGACCCAGTACTGATCCTTGAGGTAATCCATCATTTAATCTGTACCGAAGATTTTCTTGTTCATTCAGGTGGATCTTGAAACATCTGTTTCAAAACATGTTATTAAGTAGGGTTCTATTTTCTTACAGGGTATAATGCCTTTAAAAGTTTCAAGATAACACAACTGTTTCTTTTTTTAAATCCATTCTTAATGGTTTTTGTTAAAGCCATGACTTATAACAGTTTTGTTCTAAATCCACTATATTCAATTAGGATAAAATTCTTGGAAATGGGTTTGATTCTATGAGCCTTTCCAGTATTTTTAGCTTGTGTTAAGGAGTGTGATTGGTCTAAAATCCTCAGAATTGTTTCATCTACAACTCGCTTTAGGATGGTTACAATCCTATTTTTTTAAATGAACTTCAAAGGTTTCCGGTTGGCTGGATATCGTGGAATTTTCTGAAGCAGAAACCTAAGATGTTTGACAAATTTGGCATCTTTTTAGCACCGCTTCAAATTCTAATATGGTGGTCTTGCGTTATGCCACTAGCAGGTGGATCACCAAAAAGACATTTCCAGTATCTGCCTTCACCAAAACAGCTTTACCATCTACATTACATACTTGGAAAATTTGCAATCATTCCTATCATCTCTGTACAAAAATAATGTAAATTCAGTAAAGTTCATATTTACATCAGTTAAACTAGTTTATCGCTAAGTTTAAAAAATGTATGTTTGGCCAAACTATACTAAATTAACCAAACATTAAAATAATACTTATTTCATAAAAAAGAAGGCCAGGTTTTTGTGACTATTATTGTAGGTACCTGTTCTCATGTCAGCCTTTGCAAGGGTTTTATCAAAGAATAAGGGGGAGAATTAGTACAGTTCAAGATTGCTGTAAAGGGGTGAAGCCACAGACAGGATTTTAACTAGTGCTATCTCTAACTGAGTTCCTAAGACTGACAGCTTACAAAGAGAAAATCAACTGTGAAAACTAATTCTAATGTGTTTATCAAAGATACAAGTTAGCATGTTTAAAAAATGTATTCTTCAGGTCTTTAAACAATTTTACTTCCGGTGGACTCCATGCTTTTGAATTTTAATAATGTAGAAATTCTATTTAATTCTTAATCCTTCTTTCACCAAGGTCGCAGCTTCCTCCTCTTATGCAGCAAATGGCCCAATGCTGAGGATTCAGCGGCTAGGGAACAACATTCCATCCACCCTCGACATCTTTAACGCATCCAAATCTGCAATAAAAAGCCGGCTTGCATCACTGTAGCTGTTATTATTATTGGCTCGTCTCTACACCTACCCTGCCTGTGTTGTGTCTCAGTGTTTTATTTTATTATTCTTTTTCAACACTGTTACCTACGTAATAGTTCATTTCTTGTTTTGCATCGTTCTTGTTAAGCACCTTTCTTTGTTATTGTTATAATATGTATCTATTTATTGTTACACATTACTTGTTATCTATTTATACTTTCTTGTTATGCATCTTACAATTCATATCTATTTGTTCTCATATCTATGTATTCTATTGTTTTGAAACTTACTTGTTAAAATGGTTATGCTGTTGAAATAATAAAAATAAAAAAAATAAATAAATAAATATAAATCTGTTCTGTACGTACTGCTTACAGTTTGGAAGAGGTGGAAGCTACGTTGGCCAACATTCCTCTGCTGCCGAGTCTGGCAAAGCAAGTCTCCCAGGACCCTATGACCTCCATCTCCAGCTGCAAGGATATTGAAGAGCAGAGGGACAACATGACACTACTCGACTGGCTGCAAGCGCGTGGTTCCGGTGACACCGTCCAACAACTCTCGCAGACTTGCATGAGAGACATTCAACAGGTATGAGCTGCACAATAGTGTGACATTAAGATTTAAATGCCAAATAGATTACAGACATGACCATTTATGCAAGAGAAAAACTAAAGAGTTTTGATCCCCTCCTAAACACTTATCAAAACATAAAATATCTGTAGATATATAGTTAAAATAAATATTTAAACACGGACTGAAACTTAACGAAAGCAAATCTGAAACTATTCTCATTGGAACTTCCAGACTTCTGAGCAGTATCGACTTGAACAACTCTCCTACACTCATATTGAACGGTCATCCTATTTCATACAGTGACAAAGTCAAAAATCTTGGACTGACTATTACAAAAAATCTTAGTAGGGCCGATAATGTTACTGAGACTTGTGGCAGGGTATTTGCTGGTATTCATAGTCTTAAGTAATTTGCTATTTATTTACCCTTGAATTTAAAAGTAATGCTAGTGAAGACATTGATTTTCTGTCATTTCAATTACTGTAGCTTAGTTATAAATGACATGACGGTGGAGCTTTCGGACAGGTTACAACGTGCTCAAAATTATTGTACACGCTTTATCTTCAAACTTAGACGATATGACCTTATAACACCCTGTATCAATCAGTTACATCTGCTAAAATTAAATCTACTCCATCAGTTCCACATTCTTAACATGTTCCATGCTATTTTGTATAGTGTTCTATTTTGTTTTTTTTGTAGTTCACCGAAGAAACTGTCTCCAACATACAGACGCCTCTTACAAAGTTGATGGTCAGCTTTGGGGACAAAAACATGAGGACTATCCAAGGCCTTCCAGAGAGGTTTTCTGGTCTTGACAAACTCCTCAATAAACTCTCTTGTCTTGTGAAGGAACAGGGAGACCTCGCAGAGGTAAGCTCTAATTGAGATGTCATGGAGAAATGAAATTTTAAAATAAGAAACCAATATTCAAGTAACAAAAATCGTCACTCTTTTTTTTGTGAATTGAAATAAATAGTGCCAGAATGTGAGACACATTTTTAAGTTTAAAATGGAATCAGTTTTTTTCTTTTTTTTTAAAAGGACAATACCTATTTATTCTTTACATAATATTCAGTCAAAGACATTCTTTGAGGACAAGTACAAACTATCTAGTTCCGAAACGAAACGTAAACTACTAACTAAACTAAATCGAAACGTAGTGTTACTGATTTATTGTGTCACTGAACGATGGCAAATGTCCGGAAAAATCCTGTTTCCTTCATAGTTCCTTCAAATAGCCATCAATGAGCCATTGCAATGAGTTTATGAAATCTGTGGAACAGTAATACAACAGATTGTTTTAATATTCCAGTTACCATTACTCTTTACAAAAAACACTGTAGCTGCTCAAGTTTGATTATTTGAAACAGTTGCAAGAAGAACTTTTACTTTTTTATCAAACGGTTTTGGAACTGTTGTAGCTGTGGAGCATTGCCTGTTCCAATTACAATGACTAATATATAAAGCAAGCTGGTTCTTAGGGATTGAACAGAACAGTTGATTTTTAATAACAGATGATTTTTTTAAGAAAGGAAAAACAGTAAAAACCAGCTATTAAAATTCAAATCTTTTATCAATTGTTTTTGTAGTAACGAGCCCGAAGTATTTAAAAAATACCATTAACAAAACTTATTACGTGGCTGCTGATAATTATGCTCATGGATATCATTAGTTGTTCATATGTGCTTTTTATCCTAACTGTTGGATCTCACAGTTCGAGTAGACATCACATGTAGACTGCATATATGTGTAATCTCAACTCGGTATCGCTGACTTCTGTACTTTCTTTAAAGCTCATAAGGTCCACATGCCTTACTGCACCAGTATCACTGCTAAAACATGAAAGAGCCCAGGTTTAGACCTACCGTGTCGTAGTTTTACTTCTTTTTACGGCTTTTGTTTACGGCTGAATGTATACCCCCAATACTACAAATAATGGAACATTATAATCCAACTTAGCAGTATGCAGTGACACACTGGATTGGTTAGGAATATTCTCCAAAAATAACGGGTTGGAGAATGATCCCATGAGATATCTTTCAATGAACCCATGAACCACTGGCCTTTGCGAGATTCTTACCAAACAGAATAAGGGAGAGAGTCGATACATTACAAGGTCTATGGTACTGATGAAAAGTACTACAGTCACAAATAGGATTTGAACCTGTCCTGCCTCTAACTCAGTCCCAAAGTCCGGCATCTTAGACCGCTCGACTATTGGCACTCCCAAGCAGTGGCGGTAAAGCGTGACAGATCATGCCACGAAGAAAATGGGGGCACGATTATGTGGACCATATGAGCTGTTATTTCCAGTTTATGAATAAATATCAACTGAGAAAGAAGCACCTGACTGTCAGATTGCAGGTCTTATTGATGGCTAAGGGTTAAAGATGATTCATTACCATTTCAGATACATACTGATAGCTGAAAAGCTTTGTTTTGTTTTATTGATCTTAATGCTGCTTACCATATCAGAATCCTACATTCCTGAAGTGAGCTGAACGTAATCAAAATTTAATTCAATACTCACCAATGGAGAAATTAGTATTTTAATTTAGTTCAATAACAAAAGCGTTTGTAATATCCCGATCTGTCCACAGGCTATGGATATGAATTCCCGAAAAGCCAACATGCTGGGAGACACATCCATTCTGCCAGACCTGTGCATGAGTCACCGGCGCCAGTTAATTATAATGCAGAGAAACCATGGGAAAATCATGGAGATTAACTGGCGCGTGGATCATGCAAAGAGGGAGATGATCAAGATCCTGAATGGACGTTTGAAGTGAGTATTGCTTAGTAGAGACCTCTGTGATTTAAAATGTCTTATCAGACAGGCTACACTACTATGGTAGTTTGATACATAAAAATGTGATTCTATTATTATCTTTACTGTAAGAAAGAAAGTAGTTAGGTAGTTTTTAATTAGTTTAGTTTTAAACTTTATACAGCTCTCCTCACTTTTAATATCTTTTAGTTATACTGTTAAACAACGTAATTCTAATACAACCAGTCTTTTCTTAAAATATTCTTGATTATGTTGATAAAAAAATAATGTTATGTCTAGTTTTACTTTAATTATAAATGATACTAACCTACTGCAATAAAATCACACCATTAGTTGTATGATAGGTTTAATCTAATCAAATTTTTGTTCAGTACGGTAATATCAAAGATTTAGAATAATAACAAGTGAGCCAAAGGGGTTAGAGTTCAAAACATTTCAATTCCTATATTATCTGAAACAATTTTACTATGTTGTACTCTGTAATTAAATATAAGTTTCTGATAATGCAACATTCATCAATTCTAAGATTGATTTACACAACCAATAAACTAAAAATAGAATTAGATAATAAGTTTAAGAATTACATTTATTAATTTTAATAGTAAAAAGGTTTACAATTGTGAAAAGCTTTACAAATTCATTTTTCAAAAGCTCTCTTTGTATAATATAGATAATGTGTTGGACCATATGCACAAATTACAAGGACTCAATCCAGGATACCTGGAATATATTATCTTCACTCATATTTAACCTGTAAACGTTTTCCATCTTTAAGTGGTAGAAGAAATCTGTAACATTACATTTAAAGATACGTAATCAGGTGGATAACTAACCTAACACTTAGCTAAAATCTTGGTTAAAATAAACAAATCATATCAGTGTTTTCTGACTGATGCATATTACAACGTTGTATATGAAGGTATAATGCTGCAATAATATAAACTATTATTTCTTGAGTGTTTAGAAAATAACAGATGTTTTGTTTCCTTACTCTTAGTATTCTATCCTAATTTCATTGATGATATTGACAGATGGACATACAGTGTTCAGTGCCAGATGGCAGCATTATTAGAACACACTCACATGAGTTCCTCCGGGTTGGCGACACTGAAGGAAAAGCTAAACTTAGTTCAGCAGATCCACACTGTCCCTAGGCTCTATTTCACAGCTGTGGAAGAAGTCGTACGCAGGAGAAAATTCTCTTGTACATTTCTTAAGGTATGCCCAACCACATAGGCTACTGTTTAAAAATTTCATCTAGGAAGTGTGATTCTGAGAAGCAAATTAATTGCTTCGGGAAACATACATCTCTTAAGTTTTAGCTTATATAGATCACCATTAATTTTTCACCACACAAAATACGTTTAATATTACGCCTCATCATAAAATGTGAAAGTAGACAATGCCTTCTTGCTTTTTTTATTGCACATTTCTTTTTTAAAACTAACAATGATTGAAAAAGTTGAATTTTTATGGATTAGCCTAAATTTCTTATAAACAAATTAAACAGTATCAGAGTTTACTTTATGTGGGTAGTTCCTGCACAGGTGATTAATGATATTGTCTGAACTTCCCTTGACAGATTTGATTAAAAAAGTCAAAATGCAAACAATATTTTAGTTATATAATTTTATAATTAATTAGTAGTATAGTTTTGAAATAAAGAAATATACACAGTCCAATTGGCCTATTTTGTATGCAACATCTACCTAACTTTTCGCACCCATAGGCAAATTCAATGTGATATCGCTTACTAGGTCATTCCGACGCAAAGGTGGACTCAGCCCGACTCGCTGTGATACATGTCATTTTTAATCATGCCTGATGTATCTAATTTTATATATTTATGGACCGAGTCAGACTGGACTGGAATGACTGAGTTAGCAATGTCAGACTGCTATGAATCCTAAAAGGCTAGTATTATTCATTTACACTGAGACTACACAAACTACTGTTCCTTGTTTATAGTTTGTTATTAACGATGGAAGCTTTGAAAGGATAGCAGGATTTCAGACATTTGCCATTGTTATAGGTTATAAAAGGTATATAGGTTATAACGTTGTGTTATATCTTTTATAACCTATAACAAAGGCAAATGTCCGAAATCCTGTTATCCTTTCAAACTACTGTGTAATAAACTCTATATACTGAATGGAACACTACTTCTTAAAATTTATTTACTGCGGATGTTTCATAATATTAGCTTATATGTATTTTAATGTGACTATAAGCGAATTTGACCATTGAGTATTTTATTAATAGTCTTAAACTTTCAGAGCACAGTAAGCAATTTAACAGTAAACAAAGTAATATTATCTGATAATTACTTAGTCATAAGTATCTAATAGGGCCATTACTTGGATGAAAAGGTTTTAAATTGCTATTTTCAATATTCCAGTGGGCCAATGGAATCTCTAGTCAACTAAGCTCAATTCATGCAGCTGAAGTTGACAAACGTGAGCTCTTCCAGGCCCTATTTAAAGACCACATTTTGAGCAGTCTCTTTCCTGGACTACAAGACTTTCCTCCACCTTTTGCAACCCAGGCTCCAGAGCCATTTGATACCAAACTACCCAAGGTATGTCTAACAAATAATTTACATTGTGTATTGTAGAAGTTGGGAAAACTAAAGATTTCAGTTGTAAACACTGAGACTGAAGTGTGAGTCATCAAATTACAGAATTGTAATGGCTTTTTTACTAGACGAGGTATTGAGAATTATATTTACAAAAAAAAGTAAATACAAATTTATTCATTTATATAAACTGATTTAAAATGTGATTTTAATCCTTTCAAAGCTCTGAAGATTTACTTAAGATAAGTCGAGACATTAATATAGTTTACTTGCCTCAAAATCAAGATTAAAATTCAGAGACATTGACCTTTTCCTTCTTAAAACTTTGAACGTAAGCCATAAATTATAGACACATTGTGGTTTTGTCTTATGTTTATCATATCTAAAGTGATTTAAGTACATTTAAAAGAAATATTCTTTTGCAAGCATACAAGAAAGTGTTTAATGAATGGTTACATTTTAAATTTATTATTTGGTCTTCTTATACAATTTCAAACTATCTAAATTTATGGCAGGAACAAAAATGGATATATGAATAGTAAGAACAGAAATATGTACCTAAATTTATGTTTTTGATTTCTGAACAAATTAAAAAGAAGTAAAATAGCCAGATATTTTTACTCAATTCATGCAGGGATATATTTTATCTAAAAAAATCTTGTGTTGAGATTGAAATGTAAATAGGCTTATAAAATTGTTTTCCAAATTTTAAATATTGCAAACCTAAATATAAGGTTTTACTCAGTTTGTTTCTTTTCAGTCCAGTTAATTCCAGCTCTCGTTCTTTTTTCAGCTGGAATTAGACAATGTAAAGATGCTAAATGAAGATATGATCCCAGATTTTTCCACACCAGTTTCTTTGCCTGATTTTAAAGCCCTTTCTCAGTTCTTTCAGTCAAACTGTATTATAAGCCCAAAGAAACCAAAGGAGGAGGAATGCTTGGTGAGTTATTTAATGTTGTTGTATTTTCACAAGGTTACCATTACTAAATTCATATTTTACTATTATTTTGGATCAAAGTACCAAACTTATGTTCCAAATTAGTTTGTCATTATGTTAATATCAAAATAACTTTGATCTGATAACAGATTAAGACTAATAAATGTGAACCATAAATTGATGAAAAAAATGCCAGACAATGACTAATTGGCTGAGTATCAGCAGTGTTGGGCTGGAAAGTTTCATTTCTGTTTGTCTGTCTGTCCCACAATATCTTGATAATGAGCTGACCTCTAGACATTGCATAAGGCTTTGTTTCTATATTGGCAACGTCAAATTAAATGATGGTGCATGTCACCATATGATTTGGCTGAGCATTAGCGGACATTTTTATATCGTCCCTACGGTTATCCCTAGTGATAAGAAAAACTATGGAATGAATAAATTTGTAAATAAGCACTGACATTTTAACATGTAACACATATGGCCTTATGAAGTGAGTTATAGACTTGAAATCTTTTGTGCAATCTCAGCAAAACTGGTTATGTGACAAAAGGTAACTATAAATAGATTGGGTTGCAAAATCGGTGGATATTCAAACCAGTACAAGCAAGCTGAGGATGGCATTTGCTCAGTCCATGTACAGTGAGTGGTAAAATGATCTGTCAGTTTTCACCGCTGATCTGTGTGGTGAGTTGGTGATAAGGATAGACGTGTTCTAGTGCCCAGTCGTGGATATTTTTAGTAGCCATGGAACAATAGTCAGTTTACCCCTGCACATTTGTTGTCGAGACACTTGTTTTAAGGTGGTGATTCCTGCGTTGCTGTTCAGCAGCAATTCTGTATACATTTTAATATGGCTTGAAGAGGCAGAGTCCCTACTCGTAAGACAAATATTACGTTTTGATCCACCTATATAAAATGGCTGGTCCAGCAGCTAAAGCTTCATGATTACACAATGCAGAGGGGCTTACACAAACAAACCCCGTACACTGGACAAATTGAAAGTGGCCATTAGCCAAGACGTCTCAAACATTTCTCCTGCAAAGTTAGAGAAGGTGTTTGATAGCTCCAGTGCAAGACTGGAAGAGTGCATGATCAAAGAATATGATGTCATCTTCAGATATTAAACTGATCAATTTGGTTGGTTTGGTGTAATTTTCATCAGCTTCCATGAAACCCTCTTCTTTAATAAGCAATCAAATATCTTGTATCACTTTTAGTTCTTGTGTTATTTTAATTTTAAAACCATCAGGTCTTTTGGCCATTCTCTTTATATACTGTAGAGAGCATGTGTCTAGTGTGGCCTAACTTAGATGTGCCATCGGTGTATAAAACACAATGAGCACAGCTATCAATTGAACACTGTCATTTAAAAGCAATAAGTACCAATGAATAGCTTTTTTGTGAGAGAATCTGTGTGAAAAACAATTCCTTAATTAGAGTGTTTATGATTGCAGTTGGAAGAAGAGAGAGCAATAGAACAACCCTTGGAGAGCCAACCCTCTGGACCTGAACTGGAATTAATAAACTCGCTAGAGTATACCGAGAATAGAGTAGATTGCAAGGAAGATGTAAGTATTACTGGAATTGTTAAGCATGGCTGGGGTGTACCTTAAATGTCAGGATAGCAAATAATGGGCAACTTAAGTGCTTGAGTTTTTGAATATATGTTTATTGATCCAAAACATCTAAATAATAATTGTACATTGAACACAAGTTGTTCTTACAAAGCTGATTAAATACTGGAGACTACCAGACATACTAAAGAGCTGAGGGCTAGCGTGACTTACCCAGCACCATGGACAATAGGGCCAACAAAGACATGGCAGCACGGAGAATGACACCGGGCAGAACTCGTACAGGACTGGGCCCTGACTTGACTGCGCTGATGCGAGAATGAGATGACGATACAAGAGATGAGCAGACAAGAGCTACTAATTTTGGGTCTATATACTGAGGTGGTGGTTCCCTCTCCAGAGGAGGTGGAGCCTCCCCTACCGTGCCGTACCCCAGGGTATCTGAGCCCTGATTGGCCAGTAGATATTTTGGGTCTACACGTGTGACCTCCAAGAACGGAACTGGTTTCCCACAGCCGGGCCATTAGTGGTGAGCCGACATCCCGGACATTGGTTTTTCGAATGTTATTTTAAGCTGCGTGTGGCCTTTCCTCATGTGGTGTCGTCCTCCCTGGGAATCTTGGCTACATGAGTGTTTTTAAGTTGTTGCCTAATTCAAGATAATCCTGTCTGCATTCCCAGACGCTCTTTAATACCCTGGGAAGGAATGTTAAGAGGGCCACTGTCCTAAAAGCCTCTCAGATATCTGTCTACTTTCCTAACTGACTTCCAATTTGGAGTAGAATGATTCATAACATTACTAAACAATTGTAAGGGATTGTGTTTATAGGGAGTTAATGGAAATTTACAATACGCAGTTGAGTTGTTTGAAATACAGTGCCAAATTTACACACCCTGTAGGTGGAACTTCCTAGGGGTGAAATAAACTTTGAATTGCAAGAAAATAAACTGTTGAAACAAATACTAAAAAAAAAACGAGAACACTGCAAAAAAAATCTAAAAAACTCTCAGTGAAAAACGTTCTGTGTTATATTTAATAAACACTACAATTTGGTAGTATTTTTATAGGCAGCCACTAAAGTGTGAAATAGCCATAATGTGGAATTCTTGTTTAAAAGAACACTGCTAGGGTCTAAATCTAGTTTTTCAGTTTACAGCTGTCATGCATTACATAACTGTGCAGCTATTATTAATGTGCAAGGGCTTGACAGTCAAGAGAAACTTAAAAATATGTTTTACCGTCTTGGTATTAGTGTTATTTTTGGAAACTGAAAAATGGGTAATTTAGAAATGTACTTTAATTTAAGTTTTACAAAGATGCTAGGAAAAATTAGAAGTACATGTTTAAAAATAATGTTGTTTTACTGTTGAAGCAGGAAGTGAGTCAGCTGCACCAGACGAAGGAGCAAGTACAGAAATTCATAGCCACCGTGAGGAATGATCTTGGTTTCGTTGAAGGAATGCCTTCACAGTGAGCACAATCACGTCCACAGCCTACTGCAGCAGTTGACCAGTGCATACCGCAGTGAGGCGGACATCAAGGATCAACATATCTATGAGCTGAGACAGGTGTGTACCTCATTGTATGGGATTGATTCAAGTTAAATGTATTTTTAAATTTTGTCCTCCTCCTAAGTACATAGCCTAGGCAAAATGTTATGACGATGTCAAAAATTGAATCTAGCAGATATATCTGTCTAATTTGAACATATTTTAATTACAAAAATGTTTTTCGTCTAAATATCCTATACATACTCGTATGTTTATAATCATCAGTTTTTGCCTCCTAAAATGTTTAAGAAAGGATAAATTTTTATGGATAACAAAAAAAAGTATGTTAACCTCCCAGATTGCTGCTTCTCAAGTATTAATAATATTATTGTAGATAGTAGAACAGTAGCAAAAAGTATTTTTTTTTTAATATTTATGCTGTTATGTGTTGTGTGTGTATTTATGTGTTTTTTATTTTTAAAACTTTGCACTGTAACAGAAACTATGTATAATTTAGCTTAATTACATTTAAAACATGTAAACCAATATTTAAAACTTTTCCACCCCCCCCCCCCCCCACCCCCCCCCCCCCCCACCCCCCCCCCCCCCCACCCCCCCCCCCCCCCACCCCCCCCCCCCCCCACCCCCCCCCCCCCCCACATTTTTAGCCTTCATCTTTGTTTTTGGTTTGCCGTTAATCCTGATGCAGCAAAGGAGGTGTTTTTTCAACAACAAACATTACCAGTTTATTCATTGTTTTTATATAGTATTTTGCTAGATACTCGTACATACAATATCATTATTCTCATTGTAAATCCCCATCACGTCGCATTGAAAGCATTTAAGTATATATAATCAGCAGTTCATTTCTCATTTCTAAACGGCAGGGTAAATATCAAACATAAAATTTTGATCCGATCTCTCTTATCTCTGAAACAGTGGAATTACAAACCAAAGTAATCTATTAAATCTAAACATCATTTACTGTAAAATTTAGCCAACAGGGCTTCTTAGCTGCTAGTTCTAAACAATGCATTAGTCCGTCAAAAATTACCTATCGATAAGAATGGCCAATGTTTTTTCCAACTTGCCTATAACTTTTTTGTACTGTTTTAGTTTGTGTTGTGCATCGTAAACCATGCAAACAAATAATTCCTGGCATTCAAGCAATAATTGTTGTTTTCACTAGTGCGTTTTAATTTTACAATTTGAAATACAAACAGTTTTGCCAGATTTAGGAATCTTGGTAAAAATAACTTGTGATTTAGGTTATTTCGCAAGCTCGTATTGACACCTTGATTTGTTTAGTTTGTAGAGTTTAGTCTCTCCAGTCTCATTAATTTCAAGGTTGCCATCAAAGCTATCACGTCACACTTAGGGGTTATCTATCACTGCACTGTTACGCATTGTGGAACTCTCTCTCCTTATTTTGCTTCGATTTTAGTACAGCAACCTCATTATATACATTTGCACTGATTAAAAACTAATTGTTAGTGACATGTAAATTTTCATCCTAAATTCTAATTTGGTCTTAATTAACTTGAAACTAAGAAATATGCAGTACCCTTAAATTATTTCACCGATCAAGTTTCTGAATTAATTTACTTGTGTAATGAATTGATTGGTGGGAATGTAGACAAAAAATTATTATCGTAAAACAAATTTTCATTTTGTGCTAAAATAATTTATCAGGGGTACTCTTGTTTAAAGTGTTCTAAATATTTGGAAACGAAAATTTATAACAGGATATTACGGAATAATATATCCTTTCCTATAATACTATAATTTAATACTTTATAACTCTAAGGGAAATCTGTTCCTCTAATAATTTCATAAATAGGTGAAATAACAAAACTCAGCTGGAAGAGTCCCTTCAAAATTGAAGTATCTCAGTTTGAAATGACAATTGTTTTATAGAATGAAAAATAAGAAATATTAAATTTCCCCTTACTTTAAAAAACCGAAACCAACAATTTGGTTAAAACATTTTATATAATATGTAGCATGTATAAACGGGATTATGTGAATATTTAGTAGGCTGGGAAATAGCCTTTGCTCTCTGGAAAAAGATATAAAAAACCAATTTGTTTCATAAAAATATAATACAAATTGAAGACATAAACTATTATTGTCGGAAGCATTTTATACTGCCAAATGTGTTTGTAGCTGCTGATAGCGGAAAGCTATAATTATGTTTCATTTGACTAAGTACTTATTTTTTTTATCATCATTACAATTGTAAATATACTTTTGATGTATGTAGTTTAAAAATAAACAATTGGAGGAAAAGGAACAAATAAATCCTTAATCAGAATATTTTACCTTTAGCCACCTTCAAAGTTCCATTAGCAATGACAACCATTTAAATATTGTACAACCTACAAACGCACGGTGTACCTCTCATGCTTTATATAAAAACACTCTAAAGAGGCAGAAGACTGAAAGGAGCGGTCTTGTAGGACTGTAAGTCTAATATTTTCATCTTAACATTCGAATGCCACTTATTGTCTCAGCTATTATCTAAATATAAAACTCACTTGAATATGTATACTCTGAATATTACACGGTGCATCTTAAAACCTTTCTACCAAAAGCTCTAAGGGGTATAGGGCTGAGAGGATCAGTCTTGTAATAACACTGGACTGAGATTTGCGTCTTAAAGTTAAAACGTCACTTCCTGTCTTAGCTTTTAATTAAATGTATGTCAATCACTTAGATATGTACAACCTGCATAATACATGGTGTATCTCAAAAGTTTTATAGCAAAAGGTCTCAAGGTGCAGGAGACTGAGAGGATCGGTCTTGTAACAACACTGGACTGTTGATCTGAGATTTGCGTCTTAAAGTTGAAACGTCACTTCCTCTCTTAGCTTTTAATTAAACGTATGTCAATCACTTAGATACGTACAACCTGCATAATACATGGTGTACCTCACAAGTTTTATAACAGAAGCCCTAAAGGTACAGGACAGTGAGAGGATCGGTCTTGTAACAACACTGGACTGTTGATATCAGATTTGCATCTTAAAGTTCCAGACACTTCCTTTGTCCTTTTAGTAGGAGAGGTATTTAAGATAACATCAATGCAGAGAGAAAACTGGGTCATTTTGCGTACTAATTCTAAGGGAAATAAAAACATTTTGTTACATTTAGTTAAAAAAAAAACACTCTGTCTATCTTTCTGCACTATATCACTAAAAGGAACTAAACTTTAAACTTAAAACTTTACTTGAAGCCTTGTTTATCTAAGAAGAATACTGATTTTCATGCCAGTGCATGTCACTCCATTAGGTTTGGCTATGCGTTCGCAATTACATTTATTAATTAGCCTTATGTGTAACCATGATGTAAACGATATAATTACAAAACTAATTAATTTGTTAATAAACTCATTACACGTTCAAAAAATTCAAACTTGTGTCAGATTAGCACATGTCGCACAGCTACCTAGCACATATTGCATCATTTTATAGTGTATTCGTGTATGGAATTGTTTTATATAAACACTGATCTGAAGCCCAATGTAATGAAAACATTGTACGTATCATATATCAAGATATTTACACAAAGATTTAATTTAGACTTCAAATTTTCCATAAAACTCCATTTCTACAGTAATAAGTTCTGTTATCCATCAATTTTGTGTTACAACTTTTTTATGAATTAAATTCTGTCTGTCAGCAGGATATATCGAGAATGACCTCATTAAAACCCTACAACGACAAGTGGTGTAGCGGATTTCTATATCCTTTCAAATAGAACATATTTCGTAACTACATCTCAATAAAATTTACAAAATAAAATATGTAAAGGTTTTACAGTACCTTTTTTATTCTATTTTTATTCATATATTATTTATGATTTGTCTATTCCTCTATCATTGACATACCTTAAAAACACACTTATTTATATTTGAGCTTTCTTATAAGATTTCCCAAATTCTGCATAAAATACTTCCAATCCTAGTTAAATGATCAAATATTTTTGTTCTTTTTTATTTATTTCGAAATTTTTTCTCAAACTGCTGTAACATAAATTTCGAACATGATCAAAATAAAATTAACCCATTCGGAATAAAATTGCATAAATATAACAATGTTAATTAATTGCAAAAAAAGAAATCTATGATTCTAGTTTTTAAATAGTTCTGGCTTAAGCATGATATTGTATAGTATTTTAGTATGATCGTAGTTTTATCAGCGGCAAACGGCAATATTAAGAGTCATGGTGTAAGGAGACATGGTGACTGAGCATTTACATTAGAAACATTTTCCAAAACTTCTTTGAATATTTGTTTTCTCTCTTTAACCTTGTATCGCTGCTGCCGAGCGGAAGTATCCTGGATTGTGTCAGTACTCGGCAGATGTCCTAGTGTTGGTATTGCATCATTTCTCAAATTTCTAAAGTTTTTAGGAGAATATTGCAACAACTTGTGTTGCAATGATTGAAAAAACATTCACCTTTAAAATGAACTGAACATTTACTCTTTCAATATTTACCTTGTCTTTCTTCCGACAAGCCTGCATCCACTGCCTTGCCAAATCTTAATCTTTGGGGAACGTTTAATACTTCAAATCAGTTCCTTTTGTAGAGCGGTAGTATTTATTGCAACCAAACACTGCACACCCAGGCATTATAAAGTTAATGTTTTAAAATTAAAGTAACATACACATTGAAGAACGAACCACTAAAACAACAGACGAAGACAGCAGTAAACAACAACCACGTGGAACGGAGTAGGCCGGCGCGTGGCGGCTAGTGAGATCTGCGAACTGGCTGACGTCACCACGCCGCCCGTGACTCCGCCCACATGCGCATGAGCACACCCTTGTCTCCTTACACCCATCTCCTTATATAAAGCAAAAATTTCATCTGTTACCTCTTAATGTATGACCAACATGAGTGATCACATCTCAGGAAGTTTCCCTCAGTTTTCTGAATTTTGTAATATATTAAAGGTTAAACATGTTGACAGCATGGAACCTTATTTAATTTTTATATATTTATTCAGAGGACCTTAACCACTATTAGTTGTTCTTGACACACACTGTTTTAACAATTTTGTTCTCTTTATCTTCTTCGCTAATATATCATGAGATATTAATGTAAAATTATAAATAAAATGAAACACATATACTAAATTTAAAATCCATTTTGAATGTTTATATTTTATTAAAATCGTTTTATAGTACTTATTGTGAGAGCGGTGTTGATACAGGAATTCTTGAGCAAACAATACCCAAAAGCACATCTGAATTAGTTAACCAATAGTTTATATTTTTAATTATTGCCAATCTAAAACTACTTCCATTACACTTTTAAACTCACCAAATCTGATATTAACTTAACTAGATAATTTTATTCAAATAAAAGATACAATTTTGTGTCAAATGTTAGTTATGGATGACAAAGAAGAACCTTTGTTTGTTTTAAGAATAAATAGCTCAAACTCTAGGTTACTGCAATTTATGAGTTCCTGCATAATTCATTAGCTCATCCAGATCACGTACTTCCCTTGTCTCCTATAAAACAAGATTGTGTTCATTTATCTGTGAAATTTCTTTAATATTGAGGCGAACTTAGTCCTCTCTTCTATTTAATCTCTATACAAAAGGAGAACAATTTCCATATAATAAAGTTTATTAATAAAACTAAATTGAATTGAAAATGGAATGTGGAATAAAATAAGGTTTGATAAAAATTCCGTTGTGTTTCCAACAAAAGCATCACACTTAAAATTAAAATTTAATATATAATTGAAACGCAAAACATACAGTTTATATTGAAATAGGAGCTAATAATTATCCTATTTCTATAAAATTTTATTCTCCATTCAGTTAACTTACACGAGATCTCTCCCAGTCCTTCCCACCGAGCTTCTGCAGAAAAGCGCTGAATTTAACACCAATCGCACTTATTAGTATATTTGATGTTATAAGAGATAGTTCTACAATACTCTAACGTAAACAGTGAAAGATGTATTATTTACATCTGTCTAATGATGTTGAATTGATAATAAAGATGCTCCCTTGCAGTTCTGCGTGCACTAATATCAGATATGAAGGCAAAATTTTGGGCTAAACCACTATTAATTATTCCATGCCACAAACTAAGTAACTAAAGAAATATATTTCATTAATAGTTAAACGTATGGCTAAATGTTTGGGTAAAACCTTTTTTTGATAGTATATATATATATATATATATATATATATATATATATATATATATTTATATTTATATTATATTTTAACACAAGCACTAGTAGGGCTACGTTTTTTAGTTGGATGATCACCCTTTGTTTATTCCGTTGTATAAAAGCAGTAATGTTACGCTTGCAGTCCAACTTATTATTTTATTTAAAGTTTCACATGTTTGGATTCTAATTTATAAAAATAAAATTTTTGCATGGGGATAATACAATTATTTTGTATTTGGCCGTTTCTTTCACATATGTGTTAAAATAACCAAACTAACATATGATCGGAAGACCAAATACCTGTCAAATGACTTCTATTTACATTCATTAAATTTGTATAAATGGCAATAGCCGAATATATATATATATATATATATATATATATATATATATATATATATATATATATATATATATATATATATATATATACAGGGTGATTCATGAAGTTCTCCCCCCACTTCTACAGCACATTGTACTAGTAAAAATAATGAAAAAATGTTATATAAACATAGGTCCGAAAACGCTTCGTTAGCGAGTTACAGCTAGCGAAAGATTTCGCCTGAATTCCTGGGTAAAGAGTAAAATAAAGCCATACTGAACTTTTGGAAAGGTTAATTAAGTAAGAAATATCGTGGATTCTTATGTATTTTTACCTGATAAAGCTAATAAAATAGGTTTCAGAACTGTACCTGCAGTAGTTTTTTAGGGATTCAGGGTTAAATGCAAAAAATTGGGGCGAAACAATGTTTTTTTTAAGTTTGATTGTACAATAACTTTGTTAAATTGGTAATAAATACATAAAATTAACAAACATTAATTGTAGAGAATTTAATTCTGAGAAAATTGATATAATCAAAGTCTAAAATAAAACAGAAAATAAGTACCAAAAAATCGATTTTATTCAGTATAATACATTACTAGCTGTAAAGAAATACCGTACGGTATTTAGTTAAAATAAAACAAAAACAAAATGTTTGTTCCTTAATGATGAGATAAATTGAGAAAAACAAGATTAACTGTTAAATAAATTTGTTTGTAAATAAAAATATCATGTTTTATTACGTTGTATTAAAAAAAAATTTACATCAAATGTTCGAAAATAATAATGAAGCAATCATTTTCCCATTATTGTTTACTAATCATCGAAATGCAGTTTTTTGTTTTATTAATTTCTAAGTTTATCCGTTGAACAGCTGATCAACAATGGTATTCTGTACTGTTACGTTAGAACTGTGTATTAGTGGTGTTTTGCAAGCTACAGCAGGAGATCGGGTTCTGTGAATCGTGTTATTAAATGCAATTTTTCTGTGAGTTATAATTCGATTGTTTATTCAGCGAAAAAATGCCTTACTTATTTACATCAG
Organism: Homalodisca vitripennis; assembly: GCF_021130785.1. Classification (NCBI taxonomy): domain Eukaryota; kingdom Metazoa; phylum Arthropoda; class Insecta; order Hemiptera; family Cicadellidae; genus Homalodisca; species Homalodisca vitripennis. Next base: position 21,731,025 of record NC_060212.1, read on the forward strand.
AGGAATACGCTGATATGGTTTTTATTTTGGGTTACTGTAATGGTAATGCTAGAGCTGCTGTAGAAGAATATGAACTACGTTACCCTAATAGGAGGATTCCAGATACCAAAACAATTTCAGGAACTTTTCGTACTCTTCGGGAAACAGGATCACTACCAAGTACTAGAACCAATTATGAACGAGCTGTCCCAACTTGATGATGATATTGTTACTAATGCTGTTCATCGCAGTCCAGGTGTAAGTACACGACGTATTTCTAGGCGGATAGAAGTTTCGCAGTCAACGGTGTGGAGGTCACTTAATCGAAACAAATTTTATCCGTTTCATAAACAAAAAGGTTCAACATCTACAGCTAGGGGATGGTCCGCTTCGCTTGGAGTTTTGCAACTTTTTGAATATTAATAATCAACTCTACAAGCGTATTTTGTTTACGGATGAGGCACAATTCACTCGGGATGGTGTCAATAACTTGCACAATGAACACTCATGGACAGAAGAAAATCCACATGAGGTAGTGGTACAGAACTTTCAACACCGATTTAGCGTCAATGTCTGGTGTGGCCTTTTGCACAATCGGCTGATTGGACCTTTCATATTACCTGGACGCCTAAATGCTGAGTTCTATTTGCATTTCCTTCAAGAAGAGTTGCCGCAGCTGTTAGAGAATGTTTCCTTTACATCTCAGACAAAATTTGTACTTCCAGCATGACGGAGCACCTCCCCACTTTTCACGTGCCGTTTCTGCTTACTTAAATCATCAATTTTCTGGACACTGGATTGGTCGTGGAGGGTCTCACCCTTGGCCACCAAGATCACCAGATCTATCTCCATTGGATTATTGCATCTGGGGATGGATGAAAGACATTGTATACAAGACAAAAGTGAATTCTCGTGATGAATTAATTGCCCGTATTATGGATTCGGCTGTGCAGATACAGGGAAGTCCTGAAAAATTAAGAAACGCAACAAAAGCAATACACAAACGTGCTGCAAAATGTATTGATAATGATGGCCTCATTTTCGAACATCTATTATAAAAAGGTGCGTACGGTCGGCCCAACCTGATTAATTTTGCTTAAAACTAGTAATGTATTATACTGAATAAAATCGATTTTTTGGTAGTTATTTCTGTTTTATTTTAGACTTTGATTATATCAATTTTCTTAGAATTAAATTCTCTACAATTAATGTTTGTAGATTTTATGTATTTATTATCAATTTAACAAAGTTATTGTACATCAAACTTAAAAAAAACATTGTTTCGTGCCCCAATTTTTTGCATTTAACCCTGAATCCCTAAAAAACTACTACAGGTACAGTTCTGAAACCTATTTTATTAGCTTTATCAGGTAAAAATACATAAGAATCCACGATATTTCTTACTTAATTAACCTTTCCAAAAGTTCAGTATGGCTTTATTTTACTCTTTACCCAGGAATTCAGGCGAAATCTTTCGCTAGCTGTAACTCGCTAAGGAAGCATTTTCGGACCTATATTTATATAACATTTTTTCATTATTTTTACTAGTACAATGTGCTGTAGAAGTGGGGCGAGAACTTCATGAATCACCCTGTATATATATATATATATATATATATATATATATATATATATATATATAGATATATATATATATATAATTAATAGTTAAACTTATGGCTAAATGTTTGGGTAAAACTTTTTGTGATAGTATATAAAGTATTCAGGACCTACTATTTTTGTCAAATAGTAATTTGTGACCATTAGGTCTACATAATTACAAATATCCCCACCATAACCATAAAAATCACTCCGTGTCGCGTAGTAGGCTTCGTTGAGGCTGCAAGCATAATTTCAAGTCTATATCTACTATGTTACTGTGTCTTCTGTAAAATGATTGTCAAATAATAACACTCTTTAAAAAAATTTATATTCCACAATTGTTTCTCGTCATGGCTATGAAGCCATGTCAATATTTTCGATAACACTCAAGCAAGACCCGTAGAGTAACACGCTCTATCTTGAAACTCGATGTTGTACATATATTCTTTAAGGTTGATGGATAATTTCAATACTAGATCAGTTCTTTCAAAAATTTTTGTGCGGACAGAAAAAATAAACATACTGACAGAAAAGTAACTTTTCCAACTCCTAGAGTAATAGGATTCACTAAAGCTGAGACTTTTAAGGCCAGTATGACTAAACATCAAATAAAGGTGAATTGAACTAAAGATACACTAGGTAAAGACTCTTAAAATCTAGTCGCTATGGTATATTATTCATCATACTTGAATCACGTGATTTATTTATAAATTTCTTCATAACGTACAGAAAAACGTTTACAGAAAAAAAACCCACTCAACTCATAAAAATATTATGTGAATCAATATTCTTAGCTATTCATAATTTATATGGTTAATATAATTTTTTTTTAAGTATTTCTGTTGCATAAACAACAAAAATTTGTCTTGCGAAACATTAAAAATTTAGTTGCAGAATGAACGGAAAGTTTATTAGAAGTAATAATATTTAAAAAGTAAAAATTGTAAAAGTCTGCTTAAAGGCACCTGAGAAAAAAGTTATTTGGAGTATGGAGTGGTACACTTATAGGTTATCATTTATTTTTAGGTTCCGTAATAGAATTTTACTGGAAAAAACTAAATATATCATAATTTTTATAACTTCCATAATTACAATTTAGACGTCTAATGACTGGCTAAAACGTGCCTTACATGTGCAAGTAACTTTCTCGTGTGCCTTTAAGCCTACATTTATCATTTTCACTTTTTCCTTTATTTTATTTATAATAAACTTTGTGTTCATTCTGCAACTAAGTTTTTGATGTTTCGCATATTAAATTACTCTTATTCTAATGCCATTAAGTATTAATCAATAAGATTAAATAGTATATTTGTAGATATAGGTTTTTATTTAATATGGTAACAGTGTACATCAATGCATTTGGATAATTCTTAAACTTAAAATCGTTTGTACAGATAAAAAAATTGAAGTATTTTAGACGTTTGTAAAATTTTATTCCAAAAACACTATTCCGCATAAATTAATTGTTGAATTCATATTTCTGTTATAGTTGTAACGCAATGCGGTGACATATCAGGAGCTAATTTTAACAGCCCACATTGATAATAACCATATTTTACATTTTCAAAGGTAATATCCGTTTAGAATAATATTATTGGATATTATGAAAGCGAAGGATAATACTTTTAAAAATCGATATTATACAATTGGCCATCAAAAGGATCCTCCGGACAAGTTAAGCCAAGAACTCTGCTTAATAACCTGTTATCCAGATGAAATTTAACTCAGTCTGCCTGGAGTAATTATGGAAGTTACAAACCCTTTATTACTATTGAATAATCTCTTTACTTTGAGAGTGACTATTCAAAGGTTCCCAGTTCGGGAGCTCTGTTCGCTAACTTGTACAACTGCAGTATGGAGATATGACACTTTGTACCAATGAGTTTCTTAGGTAATCATATCGGTTAAGTTCAGGTTATTCTCACAGAACTGTAATACATTAATGTTAAATTCGATCATATTTGCTATTACAAAGGATAAGTCTAATCAGTGTTATTAGTGATACTGTATATTCATATTGATTCATTACAGTACGGTATATGTCCAATAAGTATATTATTATTTGCTTTACCTATATTAAAACTAATGACCAAACCCTTTTCGTGACAAATAATAAACTAATAAAAGGAATTTAGGTTTACACTTGGTACTCCTCCACAATTAGGAGTTTATACAGTTTTATATTAATTATTCCATATATCAAAGTTTTAACCTAAATAAGATATATATATATATATATATATATAAAATTCCACCATAGGAATTTAAAACGCGTGTCAGAGCAGCCATTTCTCAAACTATTTACGCGGCTGTGATGACTGAAAAATTTTATACTATTCCTCCTTATTAAAAAGCAAAGTGTTCAAATTTTATTATTTCGTTCTCAAACCAACAGTTAAATATATATCCTTTTTTATTTAGGTAATTTATAGTTATATTCCTTTATCACACTTAGAATTAAATTAAGGATGGAATATTGTTGTACTACTGTTATATACGGTTTTTATAATATTTACCTTTTACTTAGAGTGCCTAGGAATGGTTTTACTCTACTAATTATATTTTCTCTTAGCCTATTACTTTATCCTTTATATAAAAATGGCTTCATTAATTTTATTACTATAACCAGAATTATATTTTTTTAAATTATGTCATTTTTAGTTTTTATAATGATGATGGTTTTACGGTAACTTACGGTAAAGACGTATGGAGTAGTGCTTCAGCATGAAATCATCGTAGTACTATAATAAGAAGGATTGTATACTGTGCACCTGTACTGTGATCATACAAGAACTCATTAACCAAAAGTTCACCATACAGCATGTTACAATCTCAGAAGGAAGATTGTATACTGTACGCCTGTGTTCTGATCTAACCCCAGCTCATTAGTACATCATTAGACCAAGTCCTCGAGGACATCCGGATTGTTGAAACTTTTGTTCCTTCTTTTACAGACTGTCGCTGAGTATTATAACTACAAGTAATACTATTATACGTCTAAATGTATACAATAAAGAAGTTTGCCACACAGAAATGTTACAATCTGAGAAGGAGGAGTGTGTACTGTGCACCTGTGTTGTGATCATACAAAAACTCATTAGTATATCATTAGACCAAGTCCTCGAGGACATCCGGATTGTTGAAGCTTTTGTTACTTATTTTACAGAATGTCACTGAATTGCATAACTATAACTAATACTATACTACATCCAAATACACACAAGGCAGGAATTTACTACAAGGAAAAAGAGAAATTCTACGAACTTAGTGATAGGGTTCATTGATGCTCAGACAAATCTGTGATTAATCATCATACATCTCATTTTCATTTTTTTGGTAATTTGGTATTGAAAGAAAGTTTATTTAAAAATATAAAGTATAAAAATAATTATTTTTTATATATTGAGGATATTTCTGATATGTATGTTAATATGACGCACGCTAAAACTGTATACGGTTTTTCAGATTGTTTCAAAATTCATTTATCCTTTATTTTCTCGTTCATATCAAACTTACCCGTAAGATCAAATTTAAAATGTTAGTTAACATAAACTTTCATAAGCTCGATGATCCTTATGTATAAATGCTATTTAATACAACATCACGAGTAGATTAAGAATACTCATAAGATAAATACGTCCTATTTGGGAAAGTTAAAATACATGAAAAAGATACTTAATTTGGTTTTTGTATATATCATATTTATAAATAATAAGTAGTTTACACGCATGTTAATAAAACAAATTTGTAAACGTGACAGATGTTTTCCTCAAGACTTTTGCCACAGGTCATTGATTATTATTCAGGATCTCAAATCGAAAAAAAACTCTATTAGATCATTACATGTGCCGGTATGTGATTCGAAAATTAGAAGAGTAGATAGAAAGTGTTACAATTAATAATCACGGTCAAGTGTAATTGAGTTTAACGACGATTGCGTTTTAACTAGTGTATAATTATTGTCTAGGAATAATTTAAATAATACATTAATTATAAAAAAAAACTCTCATAAAAATAAAGCAAAGTGGTTTTCTGAATTCTAAATGTAATATTTATAGTATAAAATGTAGTTTTAACAAGGGATAGATAGGCTCGCAGTAGACTAATATGCTTCAAAAGTAATACAAAACAATCCTAATTTAGAAAATGGAGTAATAGAAAGGGAAAATTTCTCAAAACTGTGGGTCAAAGATTTTAATATTAATAAAACGAGAACATATTTTTTAAAAACTTTTATTGAGGTTGTAATAAGGAAATAGCCGTTTCGCCTGCTTTCAGTTACGGTACTTTTATTGGTAATTCTGAATAACGAAATAAAAATGGAATGCTGTAAATAAATCTTCCTCCGTAGACTAATGGATACGTTCGGCTCTCTAACTGAGAGATCACGGGTTCAAATCCCGGAAAGGTCCAAAAAAGTTTAGATATGATAATTATGGTGAAGAATAATAAACAGTGTGCACCAAAGCCGGCATAGCTAAAGCTGAGGCTTAAATGAGAGGAAAATAAAACTTAAGGAATAAAAAAAACTAGAGACTTTAAATAACTCAATAAACAGTTACAGTACGGTTTTAAAAGTTCACTTAGAATATAACAATAACATAATAGTTTTCTCATAATATCATAAAGTATCTAATATATATTTAAATTTCTTTTTCAGTTAATAATTAGTCTAATTAATGTACACATTACTCGTTTCTATTTAAAATGATGAATCAAGTTCATGAATAATTCTTTTAGAATATTGATTACATAAATGTAAAGAAGGAAAATATAATAAATGCAATGCCTTTAAAAACGTTAAGCTTCCTTTGTTCCTTATAAATCTGTGTAACCACCACATTTCCGTGACGTATATTACAGGCGAACGTTACATGTGGTCACCAACATTACTCCTTAACGGAAACACAAAGGCTTTTTTGTATATGAATGTCTTCGTGATATTGGTTTGCGTCAACTTCTTATAAGGGAGGTCAACCGTGTCGCATAACAAGTGTACCTTAGATTACATGCACAACCATGTTTATGGGTGATATCATTCTTGAGATTTGGTGCGGGTAGACAGACTGGCAGACCATTATACGAAAGTCTTTAAACACACATGAAAGTATTTGCATTTCCTCGGAAGATAAAATAAATATTGTTTCTTATCCGCTTAAATATGAACATTGAAAATATGTACCTGATATACTAGATGAATACTTAATTTCAATACATATAGGAATCTATCACACCAAATCATAAATACTTCCACCAAGAAAATCAAGGACATCGCACTTAGTGTTCCTCCACATAGGTCTAAAATAGTCCAGGTGTTTTAAGCGGTTTACTGTGTATAATAAAGAATCTAATGGGTCTATCTTTTGGAAAGAATTATTGAATAGAAATATTGTTTTATTCTATTTTGTTGTTGTTTTTACAGTGAGGTGTTATGACGTTCTCAAAGGCATTTCCCACACAAGCGTCTTATTTTATAGCAACACAGCATAAACATGCTTTAATTTAAAACTCCTGTCATTATATGTTTTAATAAAATTATAACCAAGTTTTTAGAAAAATGTCAAAAATAAAATTTGTTTAGTTGAATTTGCATTAAATATTGTAATATACAAGGTGTATGATTGTCTTTTATCATTAAATTTTTTCTCTAAAACTGAGCTTAATATATTGTAAAGTGAGAAGATTCTGGCATCACAAAAACGTGTCATCCCTTACCTGTGAGTAGCAAATAAATGGGTTTTCCCATAAGTACATTCCAAAGTATTTTATACAAACATGAGTATATTACCATACCATTAATTAAGTTTAAGACAAAGTTTCATACTGAATATACATTATTAAATACAATTGGGATCTGAATCTCCAGCATTCCATAGTTTTCCAGTTTCCCCACATTATTCTGCGTTAAACTCTAATATAAAGGTTTTGTTTCTATCTATTACATATATTTTACAAAGCATCCATAAAACCATGAAATAATATTAATATCAGAGAGACTAAGTACACACGGTCAATTGATAATTCCAAAACTTCTGGGAGAAACTGTGGTTAAACCAAAACCAACTTCCAGTCTGATGTAAGTTCTGTTTTCCTCATGTGTAAAACGCATTACTACATATAGTTATTTATTGTATTTTGCTACAAACTATGGAAATATATTAGCATTATATATTTCTATTGTGTAGTATACTTCGCTCTGTAATACACGGTTATAGCGGGATAACGAAGGTTCTGACAAAACTTGACGAGTTTGATCACACAGATAGGCCGACAGACGAATGGACTTCCCTTTTAATTTTTTTACCTATATGTGTAAAAAATCTAATAATTTTCTTAGTATATGTGAATTGCCTTGAGGCTTCAATACTATCAACACCAATAATATAAAAATTGCTAGAGTGTCAACTACATGGAAATTATTGTTTATCAGTTTATACTTATAATTTAAAAGGTCTCTTTTCACTTATAGAGCACATAAATGAACAGTTCTTTACACTAAATATTTTACACCAGATCTGCATATGTACAGTTTGAAAAGACAATAAGATCTTCATTACAAATTTCTACAATCATCATGATCATCATCTAACGTTTTCGTTATCACGGGTCGTCGTACACAGACTCCTCCACTTTTGTCTGTTATTTCCAGGTCTCCTCTTCCTCCACCTGCATTTTCTGTAGTCCCCTTCTCTCTATGTCTTTCCACACTTGATCCTCCCATCTTCCTCTCGGTCTTCCTCTTGGTCTTCTTCCTCTTTCCTCGTTCTCCAGTGCTATTCTAGGCATTCTATTATCTCCCATCCTCTTCACATGCCCCATCCACTATATTCTTCTTCTTTCCATTGTCTCTTGCAGTGAAACTACCTTCAATCTTTCTCTGGTTATTTCGTTCCTTATTCTATCTCTTCTTGTAGTCTTCTCCATCCCTCTTAAAAATCTCATCTCTGCAGCTTTCAATCTGCTTAAATCATTTTTAGTCCACGTCCACGTCTCTGCTCCGTATAATAAAATTGGTTGGAAATAAGATTTATACACCAATACTTTTTATTCTTTCCCAATGTTCCAACTCCACACAATCTTCTTCACCATATTGAAAAACATTCCACTCTTCCATATTCTGTTTCCTATCTCTTCTATTATTGTGCCTCTATCTGTTATGATACTTCCTAAATAACAGAAATTCTTAACCTTTTCGAGCCTTTTTCCTTCAACTAACACGTCTTTGTTATTTCCTTCCCTTCTCTCTACTTTCATTACTTTACATTTTTGTATGTTCATCTCTAAACCATATTTCTTCGCCACTTTTGCCCATTTGTTCAACTCTCGTTCTAACTCTTCTTCCCTATTTTCCCATATAATTATGTCATCCGCATATGCTATCGTCGTAAGTTCTTCTGCTCCTCTGTTTCCTTGTACTTCTATAATAATTTCATCCATTATAATATTAAAAAGGAAAGGTGACAATATACTTCCCTGCCTTACTCCTCTATCTGTTTTAAAAGATTCCGTATATTTTTCTTCAATTCTCACCCTGTTTTTACATATGCCGTACAGGTTCTTTATTCTTACTACTATTCCCTCACGCAATCCTCTCTTTCTCATACTCTCCCATATCTTTTCTCTCAGTACCTTATCATATGCCTTCTGTAGGTCTATAAAAGCTACCATTGTATCTTTTCCGTATTCCCACCTCTTTTCTAACACTTGTCTCATCACAAAAATAGCATCCACCGGTGACCTACCTTTCCTAAAACCACATTCCTCCTCTCTTCCTGTTTCTTCCAATACTGGTCTAATTTTCTGCAACAGAATTTTTGCATAAATTTTTTGTGTATGGCACAACAAAGTTATTCCCCTATAATTCTCGCATGTCTACAAGGACTTCGTAATTGGGTTAAGGATGAGTAAAATGAGCTCTTTGAGTTATATTTAGTGTCAACAATAATTATTTAGGGGTTACAACACTTAAGTAAAGACTAACAATTCCAAGTGGAGATCTTCGGCAAATAAACTGAACCTTTTTGAAATAAAATATCGTATGAGTTACAAACGAATCTAGACAAGAGAGAGACTCGCGTTTTTATGACTACAATCAAAAGAAAAACTCTCAAACGATCACACGCCGAGCTCGGTTGGCATAGGTCTTGTCACATTAGTATAAGCTTTGTGTACAGGATGTAACACAATTCTCTACACAGACTTTTTAACGTTATTCCATTAACATAGAGGAGTTAAAAGCTTGTGCGACTTATATATGTCTCTTACTTTTACTATACATCTTTATGTATATGTTGTTTAGTCCTTTTGGTACAACTGTTTTTCTTGCAGTCTGAGAAAAATATCAATATAAAGTTATATGGGGTAGTGTACGAAAAGCGGACCCGGTTTTTTATATGGAAATTAACAAGCTATATTAATTAATCATAACCCTCGATATAATCAAAAGATACTGATTAATTATTTTGAACAATTAACTATTGATTAATTTATGTTAATCTATATGAACAGTTGAAAATACTTTCAAATAATACAAGTAGGGTAATATTTCAAATTTACATAAGTAATATTTGATTATTAAAATTGTCAGTTAATTTTAGAAAACTACACGACATTGCTTTGAAAGATGATAACATGCGTTCAACATGTTGGACTCGTACCAAAATTCCCATTATGTGAAATTTGTGGGAAACACTGTAACTGTGAGAGAAGCAAATATGGTCGTCTTCAGTTTCTCCCAAATTTCGTTATAATAATTTGTTTGATCATTGTAAATATTAAATTCATATTTTAATTAAAAACATATGGTTGTTATTGAGGACTATAGATACTTTTATATCGATTGATAGTCTAGGTTTTGAGATGCGAATATTAGGTATCGATGATTACATTGTTCGATATAAAAAACCGGGTCTGCTTATTGTACCCTACCCGTTATATGATGGTGAATGGTTGAAGTTTTTAAGCATAATGTAAAATTATACTAAACACAAAAAACATTTTTAAAGTATAATGTACACAATTAGATTACTTTAGAGTAGATACTACAAATAGTTACTGGTTTCTGAAGCAGAAATAAAACTAAAAAGCACACACATACAGGCAGGACTGCAAATGAAAAGAGATTATACCATTGGCTGAATTGAGATTTTAGCTCATCTTTGTCCATACAACAATATACTAAAGTGTGTGTATAGAGTTTTCTTACACCCTTTATATTTGTAAAATGAAAGCTTTTTCATAGAAGAAAGAATGGACCAAATTTGCTTCACAGAAAGGAAAAGTTAAATATCTTTTAACATTTACATAATAAGCTTGAGATAAACTTTAGAGATTATGGGTAGGCTGACGCTAAAACTTGTATAGAGATATTGGAGTAGTGAGATACTGAGTTTTATCCTTTCTATAGACATGGCAATATTATGTAAGATAGAACTGTTAATAAGTATACTTTTATACATCGAATTATAAATTCCTGTCACTATTTTAAGTTCCGGTATATAAGAAAAACATTAACAGTAAAATATATTATTTAAATAGTTAAAAAATAGAATCACAGTATGTTGGGTGTGCAGTGCATAATAAATATTTTAAAAATGAGAAGAGGGTTGATAAATTATAACGAAAATTTCTAATTTTAACTTAATATATACGTTAGAGCAATAATACTGGCTTAGTACCTATCGGAATACTAAAGTATATCCATAAATGAACATAAATATCCTTGATGAACACAAAATACACATAAAATCCTCGGCCGACGTCACAATTGTATACAGACGCTTTAATAATAGGTAACAGTTTGACTCGTAGTTTGTCAAAATATCAGCACAATAATGAGTCTTCAGTTGTATCAAATCTGCTTCCAATGATGCAGAGGGAGGTTTTATTGTAAGTTTTATGCTTGTCTTTTAGATTTAAAAAATGTGGATTATGAAACATTGTTCTTTTATTCCGGGAATCGTTAAAGTTTAAGAACTATAAAACTAGTACTATCATTATATTCTGACATATAATTTAATCCTTAAAAATTACTTTTAAGAAGTTGAAGAAAAGTTAGTTTTTACAGGCTTTAATTCACACTAAAATCGGAGACGTCGCAGGTTTCATAACAATTTTATTTGAATCTTCGTGTTATTGATGATATTAATATTAATGACAAACTATTATACACGGATACACCAACTAGAATTTAATTTTTTGTGTACGTTTAGTTCCATGGGTAAGATTTTAGTAATATATATTATATATATGCATATATACATACACACTTAAACCTCAATTGTGAGTTTTTACTATGTTAAAATAAATTTATATGAAATGACAAACTCCCATAGGAAACGTCAAGCAATCTACGAAATTCTGAAATGATTATTATCATAAAGTCCAAAACCCAATCCAACAACAGAAAATAACCTAATAAGGGTTTCAATAAACTTGCAAATTTAGTCCATCGAGGAGGAAACTAATTTTGAGTAAAGTAATGAGCAATCTACCGTGGTGAAACTGTTATTGTTACTAAGTAGTGTTCCGACTATTATTTATCCTATACCAGAATCTTGTTGCATACTTTACGCAACTATTATTTTAATATAACCCTATTAATACACTAAACAGCGATCCAGGATGTTAACAAATTACGTATATATATCTTAAACTAAATTATATACGATTTATAGTGTTACGTAAATGTTTTAAAATGAGTAAAGTATTTTATTATAATAAATCTATCACTAAAGTTTATGCTGTATTACACTGATGATTGTCTTTCCAGCAGTCATTGGGAAATTTATTTCAGAAGCTGCTCTTTTAAGTCCATCCCGTCTTCCACGGTTCAAATAATACATAACAAACTGGACCTAAATAAAGACGACAATGTCCTTAAGAGTTAGTTGATTAGTTACTCCAATTTTAAATCAATTGAAATATTGGTTATTGCTGGACACTTTAAAATTATGAACCTAATTATTTTTACTAACAGATTTAACTGTACCCAGCAGGGCTCACTTCTGGCTGGTTTATATATAACTTCCAGTTGACATGACTTTAGATTAGTACCTAAGGGCTTCCTCGTGGATGTTGACAGGAGGGGGCGGCCCCTACCATAAACCTTACCCATCCAGAAAGGCATGTCACTCCGGAAGCAGCATAAAGGCCCTTAAAGCACTACGTGTAATTTCTAAGCTTCTTATACTAAGATTACAAACAACTACTTAAAAATGATTCTTTTATTTTGCTTTTATTTCAGTGTGAAACCACTTTTATGCACATTAAATTACAACTGAATTACTATTAAACATGCTGAGATTGTAATTTTAAAACAAACAAATAAATATTTTTATACATGAATTTTAATGGTTAAATCCAAATACATATGAGACTGCTTAATTTATATATACCTACCTTTCCTAATGTGAAAACACTTCTCTCCTACTACGAAAATTCTTATACGAAACAAGATATATTAATGAGATCAGATTTAGTTTATTATTTAAAACGTTGAAAATGTCACCTACGACTTTATACAGATCTTATACCTCTTCTGAAAATGTAGCTTGCCATTTTAAGAGTAAATGTTAAACCTGTAGAGTTTATATTATTGCATGAAATGGTTGTGCTTTAACCGAGACCGTGATATTTTTATGAAGTATATTATATTTTCATTAATACTTTTTATTTTAGGATATTAACAGTTATCATAGTTTAAAACGTATGAACTTTCCTAATTCTGATTCAAACCCAATAAAGCGTTAGTTGTAGATTTTTTAATTATTTGGCAACATAAGTTCATTCAATAATGAATTTTTATTACGTATCGACAAGTATAGTTTTAGCATGAAACAGAATATGTATATTTTATATGAACCATGAAATATTCCTGACCTCTAGCAAAACTGCGCTGATTAGATTTTAGTACCTTAAAGAAATGCTAGTTGCAATAAAAAATTTCTTAATTATACGTGATAAACATTTTCCACAATAATAGGTGGAAATATTTACTCATATATTTGTTAGTTATCTTAAGCCACCTCTCAAGAGACTAAACCAGAAATTAATTAAAAATATATTTTGCTGTTAAACAGGGATGTAGTATTATTAATGTGTCCATTCTTATAGGTAAACAAATTATAAATCTCATCTCAATACCCAACTAAAGATAATTACATTAGTTACTGTTCCTCCCAAGCATGTAAAGTAATGAACACTCAATATAGTTGCTAAGAGGAGCTAAGAAAATTGTAACAATGTGATATGCGCAGCTAGTTATGGCTGACAATGGAGCAACTTGCCAGTTTCTTCAAGCAGTAGCTCAAACTTCGGGTTATTGTGGAGAACTCATACTCCTGTACAATTCATCACAGTCATCCCATCTTGTATCACATACCTGTCCTTGGTTGGCACACCCTTGTTTCGGCTACCAAGAACCTTTGACACCTAGAGATCAAACCTCACTAACTCCAACAGTCATCCCCAGTAGTATTACTAGACCTACTGAATTACCCTTGCACTTACATATGTTTGTGTATATATATACCTGTGACTGTAACAGTGACCAGATTGAAGTGCCTTAAGTGGCTCGTGTATCAATGTACACGACTGCAGGGGAAAAATCACTGTGCATAGTGAATGTTTCTACTAATATTTGGACTTTTCTAGACTTCAAATCAAATTCTTTTATTGCAAGGACAACATTAATGAGTTGCATAGCAAACGTCAATATTGTACGAGTATATTCTAAAATTTTAAACATTCATACCACATTACCTCATTCAAACATACAGTTTTACAATCACGCATCTTTCATTCCTGGCCAATGAAACCCACTTCAAACATTGGAGTCAGTCATTCCAATTGTGTGGTCTCCCAGTCGAATTAAAAAAACTCATCTGCATTATAAAATGCATGCGACACCAAAAGGCGTTTTGAGACGAGCTTTGAACGAATTTGGCGTTGGGGTAGTTTTTATAGAGTTGGGCAGTCTGTTGAGGAAATTAACACCTGCTTGCGAAGGCAAGCGTTCACAAACTACCGTTCTGTGTCTTCCCGTACGGTAGTTTTCTCTGCCTCGTGTCTCATACGTGTCCCGGCCTCTGGTTAAGGCACATTTGTACATACAAAACATGGTTGTTTCCAAAATTTAGAGACACACGGCAACGTCAACAGCTGCAATTTCTTGAAAACCGGCCGGCCTGCACGACTCTCTGTAATTGATTTTTTCGATGATTCGAATCGATTTTTTTTTGAAGTCTGAAAACTCTCTGGAAGAGAGTGTTTGCACACGCTCCCCACAGAACCAGACCGTAGGACAGATGGGGATAAATTAAGCCGTAATACGCCGTTATCAGTACCTGACTGGGGCAGTATTTTGCTAAAGACCTCAGAACGAAAATTCCTGAGGAAATTTTGGCACAAACGTGGTCAATATGATCATTCCAGGTCAACCCTCTATCAAGGTGTATTCCCAGGAATTTTGAAGAGCAGACTTCGTCCAGTGTGGAGTCCCCCAAGAAAACTGCGGGTTCACTAAGGTTTTCCACCACACGCAAAGAAAAATTCAAAACATTTGATTTTGATGAGTTTGCTGTGAGATTGAGGCTGTTGAAGTGTTGGACACAGTTGTTGATGTCAACAAAAGCCTGTTGTTCCAAAACTTCACTGGATTTCCTACTGAAACAGAGAGTCGTATCATCGGCATACTGCACTAGTTTTCCATGCCGAAGTGATGATCCTACGTCGTTGACATAAAGCAGGAAAAGCACAGGACTGAGTATGGATCCCTGTGGGACACCATATTTCAGTTTTATTGCCTGGACAGTTGATTTGAAATTTGGACAATTTGGGATCTGTGGCTTAGGAATGAGCTAAGCCATTCAAGGGGCACGCCTCGAATGCCATGAGACTCCAGTTTGTCTAGCAGTGTGTTATGGTCAACGCAGTCGAATGCTTTGGACAGGTCAAGAAACACACTCATTTTGTGTTTTCGATTTTCTATCCCCTCCACAATCATATCAACAAGACTAACAACTGCGTCAGTTGTCGATTTGCCCTTTCTGACCCCAAATTGTTCATCAGAGAGCTGATTGTATTTGTCCAAAAAAAAACATTCTTATGAGAAAAAGTTTTTCAAATATTTTGCTCAATACTGGCAAAATTGAGACAGGCCTGTAATTATTGATAGACAGCGGATCGTCTTTCTTAAATATTGGGACAACTTTAGCGACTTTCAGGAGGGAGGGGAAAACTCCACTTTGGAAAGAAGAATTTATCAGTTGGGTTAATGGTCTCACTAAGTGCTTGAAGACACTTTTAATGAGCCATGTTGACATAAGATTTAAATTGTTTGATTTTTTGGCTGGGAGCTGCTGAATAATTCGTTTAAGCTCATCCTCAACAACAGGCGCCAACACCATGGAGTGTGTGGGGCTCTGTCTTCGCGAGGGGCGTACTTGAGGTTCAGATGGTCGAGGACTCAGCCCACCAGCAACGGTTGCGAAAAACCGTTTAAACTGGTTAGTAATCTCAGTTGCATCTTCCTCAAGTTTGTCCCCAATTTTAATTTTGACTTGCTTGTGAACTTTTGTTTTATTGTTAATGATGCTCCGAGTTGTTTTTGAAATGTTTTTGGAAGAGAGAATTGATTTAGAGACATCATATGCTTTTGCAGCTTGGATCACTTTTCTGTAAATGCTTTTATATTTACTAAAAAAAATTGAGTTGTCATTAGAAGTATTTTTATAAATTTCCGAGAAAAACTTTAATTTTTCTCTAGAAACCAAAATGCCTTTAGTGATCCAATGTTTGTTGTTTGATGTTTTTTCGCAAACACTAATTTTTTTGGTAGGGCAGCAGATGTTAAAATGAAAATTTAGAGTGTCGTTAAACGTTTTGAATTGCTGCTCTACAGGATCAGATGAATTTAGAAAATTCCATGTCTCTTTAGACAGGGAAGTGTTGAGGTGAGCGATGTTTTCTGGCCTTACGTCTCTTACTGTTTGTATACTTTTGGGCTCCCTTTCTAATTTTATTCCACTTATTATGACCTCTTGTCCATAGTGGTCGGAAATCGCTGTGTTTACCACAGACACTGCGACACTTGCGTGATTGGAGATGACGTTGTCGATAGCCGATTTAGTTGTAGCCGTAACTCTCGTCGGAGTGTTGACAAGCAACTCAAGGTTAAATGACCTCAATAAATCGACTAGTCGAATGGTGGACTGATGACTTTTGTCCAACGCGTCAATGTTAAAATCTCCCATTACGACGAATTACTGACGTTGGTTAGTCAGTTTCGTACGTAATTGTTCGAATTTTGAAAATAAAGTGTCCTTACATCCGCTGGGAGACCTGTAAATTCCGATCACTAACAATTTAGATTTGTTTGTTAGCAAATTGATTCCTACTGCTTCAAAGTCTTTTTCGGCTAAATCTTGGATCGGAAATGGGGAGAACATGAAATTTTGTTTCAGAAAAATTGCAACGCCCCCTCCTTTGGAGTGAGGTCGACAAAACGCGCAAGCCAATTTGTAATTTGGAATTTTGTAATGTGCGAGATTTTCCTCGTTAAACCAATTTTCAGTTATCACAAGGAGATCAGTTTTTTTATCCTCGCACATGAGTTGGATTTCTTCCAATTTGTTGGTTGCTGATTGTGCAATTTGGTGAAGCAGTCTTATTTCAATTTCTGGGTGATTATTTGAGATTTTCCGATTTTGTTTGTTTTTGTTTGTCAATTTGGTCCTATGAGTTGAAGCGGGGTCCCTAAAAAAACAGATTCAACATGTGATGTTGATGGTCTATATTGTCCTTCAAGCACTGTAGCAAGAGGAGCCATTCTCACCACATCCGCGTAACTATCGAGCTGGAAACCGGTGACCCGGGGCGGAGGCGGCGGTGGTGGGGTCTCTGCTGGGGTGGCTGGAAGAGTGTTGGAGCTGGGAGCCGGTTGAGTAGGAGGCACTCCAGGCTGTAGCTCTATCCGCAGAGACTCGCCAGATGGTCCAGAATAAGCTCGGCCAGTAGACACTTGCCCTCAGGCTCAAGGTGCATTCCATGCCCAGTGAACCACCGCCTACTGATGGCGTTGAAGTTGAGTAGATGTAGACGTTTGTGTCTGACACACAACTCTTCCATATAGTTGTTCACCAGGTGCGTTTGTTGGTTCACTGGGTGGCGGGCAGGTAGGTCGTGTCTGTGGGGGACAGTAGCCAGTAACACACTGGCCGGGCCTGTGCGGGTGAGGATGCGCTGCTCGAGGTCTCTAAAGATGGTCTGAGAGTCTCCGGCTGCGATGTCGTTGGTACCGGCAAGTATGACGCAGCAGCTCCTCGATGGCGGTGGTGATGCAGATGTAACAGCACCCAGCTTGGCCCCAGGCTTGCAGATACCCGTCACTGAAGTCCTCCGATCCACTCGTTGTTGGAGAAGAGCTGCTAGACCACGCGCGTGGCTGTCACTCTCGATCACCACTGAGCTGAAATCCAAGGTTTTTCGTGACCCCCATGTTGTCTGATTGCAATTGGCTAGTTTTCTCTCGATTGTTATTTTTTTGTCTGGCATGTTGTTTCTTCTTTGCTTTGTTAATATTTCTATCTACTATTGGATTTTATATTCTTGTTGACTTCTTGTTTTTTTATTTTCTTGTTTATAGTTTTTGATCTCGAAGGGATTGTATTTTTTTCTTCAGGAAGTGCATGATAACGGTTTTGCAGTTTTATGTGCAGTTTCCTATTTTTCTGGATTGTCGATTCGCCATCGCCTTCTTTGAAGCATTCACAGGTTTTCTTTTCAGCTCTTAGTGCAGCAACTTCCGCTTCAAGAACCAGCCAGCAAGTTCTGATTTTCAGCGCATCGACTGTCAAGACAGCCGATTGATTCGCACTGAACTGCCCGATCTCTTGTTAGGTGGCGTTGCCTTGACCCTGCGACAAACACTTGGTCAGTGAATTGAAGCAATCGTGTATCCGAATCTATTGAGTGGTTTAAAATTTTCTTCCGGTCCTCCTTCAGTAATTCTTTTTTGAGTTTAGAGTTTTCAATTTCCCACTCAGACACGACCAAGGGAATTGCCGCAGGTGAAGAAGGGTCGACATCACAGGGCGGAGCGCGTGGAGTGGACTTGCCGGGCTCAGCCGCGGGTGACGAAACGCGCGGGGTGGACGTACCAGGCTCAGCCGCGGGTGACGCGGAAGGCGGCGAGATGTTGCGTTGTGGAATGGAGAGGCTGCGCATAGTCACAGGATGGTGTCCAGTATGTTTAGCGTTTACTGTAATTAGTTCCTTCTTACTTTCATCCGTTTTAATTGTAGCGCTGCAGGTTTTGCCTAGACATCTCCAGACCACTTCACCATTTTTAAGGGAATAACTTTCTCTATACTTAAAGTTATCATACAGGATATGTGGCTTGCCACTTTTGGATAATTCAAAAGAGAACATTCTCTTGTTCAATTTTAAAAAGTTGTACAGTATTAAGAAGGACAACAACCGTATACAAAAAATATATATATACAATGCCTTTTTGATTTGGTAAAATAAATATTTTTGAATTTAATTTCTAAGGAATTTAGAGTAATATATTAAATTAGTTAAAATTGTAAATAAATAAAAATAATGTGATAAAATAAATGCACTAAGAATAATAAAATATAATGTATGATATAAAAATATACAAATAATTTAAAAGTTTTAATACGTTATATATAAACAAATATTAAAAAACTAAATAAATAGAAATCAGCAATATAAACAGTTAAAAAACTACAACAAAGACAGGACAATAAATTAAAATTACAACAAAAAGAAAACAATAAAGTTAAAATTACAACAAATAATGACGTTAAAACTATGTACAGAAACAGAGAGAAAAATAATAAGTTTCTAGTAAAGGGGTCTCAATGAAGAGCAAAAATGTTTTGCATCCGGGAGGAACCGTACCCGCGTCATTCAGATTGGCAGTCCGTGACGTTACCGATACCGCCACACAGTAGTGATGAGCATTGGAGTAGAGTTTGTAGATCGCTCTCCAGTCTCACGTAAGCAATGAACAACCTGTTCCAGTGTGCTTTCTCGCTAGGTTCAGGTTAGTCAGCAAGTAGGGTTATGTGCACACTGGCGAAACTGTTCACTGTACTCACTGAAATCTAAGTGTCCAAACGTCTCCTCTGATGTCTCGTTCGTTCCGTCAGAGCTTCACAAACGATTTGAACCTGAACACGGGCTTAGATAATTAAATAATTTTTCTTGTTTTGAAATAAATGATAGAGCGACATTCAAGTGCTGTCACTCAATGCCGCGCATGCGCTCACTTCATTTGTACAAATAAATACCATGTAGAGCTTAGAAGCTTCTTGGTAACATGAATTATCAAGTGCTAGAAGAAGGAAATCCAAGACGTTATCACTTCCAAAAAGCTAGATGGCTTTAGAGATAAAGATATCTAAAAGACCGAAAAGCATTTAAGGAAGATAGGTTTGCTAGAGATATCAAATCAAATCAAATCAAAATCAATTTTATTTCAAAATTTGCAAACAAGCACAGTACACATAATATAAATGAAATTAGTCCCACATGGGCCATAGAGGCTTGTGCGTGGTGACGAGTCAGTTTCTAGTTGCTGTGCACAGCGGTATCATACATAATAGTTATCCTTAATAACAATAAATTATTTTACATCTATTTTCAAAACAATTATTAAATATGAAATCTGAAATAATCTGTGTAATTTGTAGGCCACAGACAACATTAATTATGCCACAATACCCAATAGTCTAATTATTTGATCTAAAAGATCATATAAAAAATAAGGTATGTTATTTGCTATAGTGCAAATAATTAAAATGGAACAAAATTAATTACTAACGATACTTAGGTTAAGTTTGGTTTATTAGAGATGTTCAAATCCATCGGAGAGGCGAAACGGCGCAAGACGGCCATCGTAACAATAGTGAAAAACAGTTTGTTGCGTGTAGTAAGGTAAGTTAGTCCAGTAAATAAACGTGATCATATATTTTAGTCTAGTATATAGATGAGAGCAGCGACTCAGCGTGTTCAGCGCCGACCTCCAACAGCCAATTAGAGACAAGATTTCTGTATGCGGACAGCGGAACCTGCAGGTCCCTTATGTGTTGCGGAATATTTCTGAGTAGGAAATTTGCGATGTAATAAGGATTGGTGTAATTATAACGATTTTACTACTCGGGGAACCTGCAAGCCCACGCTAACAGCATTCCTTGTAAAATATCTATGTGTGACAGGGGTGACGATCTCCTGCCTGTGGCTTCTCGCGAAGACCAGTAAGCTTTTAATATATAGCTGCCGAATTGATAACAATTGTGTCTCTGTATAAAGCAAGATAGTCGGGTATCTGTTGTGTTTTTTGAACGCTGCCTTAATAACTAAATTTTGAACAGTCATTAACGGATATAAAATAGACCTGTAAGCCCCTCCCCATACTATAATACCATATTGTAAAATTGATTGTGCATAGGCGTAATAAATAGTTTTAATTTCATTGGGATTTAATATTTCAGTTAATTGATGGAAAACGTAAATCATTTTCCTTAGTTTAGATTTTAACATGTGGATGTGTGGTTCCCATTTTAATTTTGAATCCATGATGACTCCCAGGTACTTGTACTGGTGCACCCTCTGTAACACCCCGACAATCACAGGAGCCACTGTTCGTGTCACCGCAAGAGTGGAGTACCAATCCCAAGTCCACAGGCGGCTCGCCCGCGCTGCGCAATGAGATCGGCATACATTTTGTTTTTTAAACATTCATGGTTAGAATATTTTCATCAAACCACCGTTTTACTAACGCCAATTCTCCCGCAGCAACACGGTAGACCTCCTCCCACGATCTCCGCTCAAACAATATTGCAGTATCATCTGCAAACAGAAATATCCTACCAGTAATCTCGAGTTTAACAATATTATTTATGTAAATTAAGAATAGAAGTGGACCAAGAGTGCTACCTTGGACTACACCGTAATCAACACTCATTGTGTCACTTAAATGATTGTTTATAGAGACTGTTTGCGTACGTCCGCTCAAATAGCTTCTGAACCAGTTCAGCTCTAATCCGCGAACTCCAACACATTCTAATTTGCGAAAAAGCAGGTTTCTGTTTATACTATCAAAAGCTTTTGCCAGATCAATGTAAAGAAGTAACACTTTATTATTGTTATTTAAGGCATCTGTTATACATTTATTAATTGCGAATAGGGAGTCTGAAGTATTTTTGTTTTTGCGAAAGCCGTATTGGGACTCTGACAGAATATTATTATCTTCGAGGTATTTCTGTAATTGAGATTTTACACACTTCTCTAGTACTTTACTTAGCACACTTAGCAATGATATTGGCCTATAATTGTGCATGTCTGATTTACTATTGTTTTTGTAAATTGGGATTACTTTTGCAGATTTGAATAATTCTGGATAAACACCTGAAGATATACTGAGATTTATTATATGTTTTAGAGGGGACGCCAGCTTACTAATTTGTTGCTTGAGCAGGGCTACGGGGAGGCCGTCCATACCGGGAGCCGATCCACCTCGCATTCCCCTGACACACTCCTCCACCTGGCTGTCCGAGACCGGGCGCAAGCGAAACTCATGCCCCTGTACCCTATGCACTGTATCATCCACCAGCAGGGGACCAGTTGATGCCGGCACTTCCATGGCCAACTTCCTTCCCACTTGCGAAAAAAAACAAATTAAAAGAGTTAGCCACTTCCTTTGTACTTCCACCAGGATTGTCACTGTTTTGAGTAAAATGGCGCACAGGAAACTCCTCTCTCTTTTTCCTGACAGAAATGAACTCGTTAACAGTTCTCCAAAACATTTTTGCGTTTCCCGCTGAATTTAATAATTTTTCTTTGAAATAAGCCGTCTTTGCTCTTTTTATTTCATTGCTTAAGTTGTTCCTAAAAATCAAGTAGTAGTTTCGTAATCGTTCATTAAATGGTTGTCTTTTTAATATTTTACTTAATTTATCACGTTTTCTAACAGCATGAATTAAATTATATGAAATCCAAGGTTTCAGTTTTTTATTTCTTGTAGATAGATATTTTGTTCGCAACGAACTTGCTCTGAGCTTGTCAAACGTGTTTAGGAAAGCGTTACAGCTAGCATTTACTTCTTGTAAGCCGAGGACATGGTCCCACGTCTGAGCCGCTACCAGCCCATCCAACACCTTCATGTCCAAGTACGTGTTGTTTGTGTCCAAACCGCGAGGAGAAGTAATTGGAAGACGTATCATAACAGTGACAGCATAGTGGTCGGTAATTCCTGTTTTTAAAATACCTGAGGTAATAAAGTCATAGTTATCATGTTTTAAGAAGATATGGTCAATACACGTCAAAGAATGAGCAGTAACCCGTGTTGGTTTGTTTATACAGTTAATTAGTCCAGCTTTGTACATTATATTTAGATAACTGTCTTGTTGAGCGTCGTTTATTGTACTATCTAAGATATCAATGTTTATATCACCAGTGAATATGTAGGAAGTATTGTTTGCCAGTTTCGAGTAGTAAAGTTCTAGATCAGATAAGAATAATTGGCAGTCCATCGCAGGGCTGCGGTAGATAGCTAATATGTCAAAATGTCGGCCGTCAACGTCAAAGTCAAGTTGTAGTCCAGTCGCTTCCCCTAGTTTAATTTGTCGCGAGCCGCCGCATAGATCTGTTCTCAAGTAGACCACCGTACCATCACATCTGTTCCAGTTGTCAGTCGTACAAAATACCTCATATCCATCTATATTAGTTAGAGTCTTGTCTGAGTCAATCCACGATTCTGTAAACACAATGATATCATAAATAATGTTCAAACTTTGTATTAATATTAGTGCCTGGTCGATATGTTTATAATAACTACGTATATTTAGATGAAATATTTTAAAACTTCTGTTTATCCCGTTATGGAAACATTCAGTCAGTTCAGTATGGCAGTCAAACTCCTCACAATAAACTTGTCCGTGGCCGTCAAGCGCAAGTAACACGTCCCTATCCAACCTTAGCAACAACCCGTCCGTCCCGCCACGACCCCGTCGCGCCAACAGCCGCACTGTTTAATTTTACAGACTCCTATGTTCACAATTTGATTACAATTTAATAAATATTATTGCCATTGAACTTTATAATAATTTTAAACATGACAGTTATAAAAGAATGTTCAACGATTTTAAAATAAGTAAGTTTTATCGTTTATCGCCGCCGCGACCCCGCCGCGCCAACAACCGCAACGTTTAGTTATACAGGCTTATATATACACAATTTAATTGTAATTACAATTTATAATAATTTTAAACGTAGCTGACTTAAAAAAGATGTATAAGAATAAAATAATTAAGTTATTTAACTATATCTTTCCGGTACCGTAGGTGTTTCTTTCGCAAATTTTTCTGTTATAAAACAATGATTAGTTACATCTCCGTTATTCCCATACCAACATTAAAATCTTTTCGAATAACTTATACCATTGTTACCACTTTCTTGCTTCTGAATATTATATAGCCTTTATCCTCAAACAAAGAACATACCTTGTACATAATTATTTCTAACGCCAAGCACACTCACATACAGACCACACGTACCTACATACAGAACTATACACAAGTTGCATGGTATATTACAATTATCTACTGAAAAGTGTAAACAGGTAGTGCTTATGTAACTAATCTATGTAACTAAAATGTTAAATTTGACTTGCTAATTTTAAACATGCGGTAATAGAATTACAGAAATCGTACACATAGAGATAATCTTATAAGAATCATCCTAATGCTGATTAATTAATTAATTACCATCACATTATTCAATGGTTTAATAACATTTTATTGATCTCCCTTACACACACATTCATTCTACAAACATTCATCTCCATTTATTGTTTACAATTATGTACAAGTTATAATATACGAACATAAGTATTTTTGTCTCATAATTACCACAATGAGAGTACACGGATTCATTGTTTGATTAAACCATTACTTGTCGTTACTTATGTAACCAAAATAAAGAAAATAGGAACACGTTAAACTAAAAACTGATAACACTAGAAGTACTAACCTACCCAAATTAGTACTATTGAAGTAAAAGAATCTGTCTGTTGCTTTA